>NW_028261383.1:175562178-175754678 GCF_051295495.1 Thamnophis sirtalis | reverse complement strand
GATGCCAAGTCACTTGTGCTGAAAGTCACTCGCGCTCCCTATGACATCCCAAGGGACGGGCAGACACCCAGCCCGCATGTGTCCCGTCTCCTCCCTCTCCCCCCCCCCAACCTTTCCTGCATCCCCCGTTCCTAAATTTCGGGGACGGCTTGTCTGGTGAGGACCCGGGATGGAAAGTCTCCGCCATTCTTCCCGTCTCCGAACCGAAGTCGGTCCCAGGCGAAACTGGAGAACTCGAGGGCGGGGGGGGGGGGGGAATCCGCTCCTTCGAAGGCCCTGAAACCGTGCCTTACGTCGGGGTGGTTGTAAAGCGAGCCAGGAGGCGCGTGTGGCTATTGGGCAGGGAAGACGGTTACAAGGTATCCCGAGAAAAGTCTCCCTGGCTCTATCTGGGTTTGGAAAAGGCAGCCAAGCCACCGCAATGGTTTTGCTTTCGGGTTGAACCGTCGCCCGGCTCTGGCCAGTTCTCACTCGAAGGCCGCGCAACAGCAGCAGCTTCGTTTGTCAAAGTGGGGCGCCGAAGGCTCTGGCCGGGCCTTCCCTCCTCCGAGGCTGAGCAAGCGGCTGAGGAAGGCAGGCCGAGTGTGCCGGCAGCGATCACGTCGGAAGAGGGCTGAGCTGGCGGTGGGGGGTGCAAAAGAGCCAGCCTTTCCCTAGAAAACCTCGGGTCCCCTCACCCGTCCGGCCAAATTGCAGGCGGGCCCCCTCCGCTACCCCTGCAGATCCTTGGGCGGCTGGACTTGCAGTAGGGAGAGAGGCTTCACCTAATGAATAGCCAGCTTCAATCAAGGGCCTCCTTGGTCGGCCAGCGTATTTGCGTGGAGAGCAGAGGAAGAGTCTGTTTCAGGTTCAGAAGCGCAGGTTGGAAGGTGGGGTGTTGGGGGAGAAGGAAAGGCCTGCCAAGACCACCACGACTCCTGCTCTACCCCGACCTTCTTCAGAACCACAGTCAATGCGATCGAAGAGGGATCTTTTTTCTGTTTGCCTTTGATTTGAACGAAGTCTCTTTAGAGACTGGCTCGCCCGTGGCCATCCTAAAATCGAGGAAAAGGCCACTTGCTTGGCTTCCCTGGGCCTCCTGCTGCCTTAGCAGATGGGCCTCCAGGTTCACTTACAGCCGGCCCTTCCACAGAGGGTCTTAACAGAGGAGCAGAACCAAAAGAAGAAGAAATAGCAGAAGACACAAACCCCGCCACATATAGACAGAGTACAGTTTCAGAAAGTGCCTGGCCCTGAACCTTGAATTGCTTTTATACCACTTGAACTCTCAGGATTCCCCCTCTGATTAAACTTGGGGGGGGTCCCATTATGTCTCAGAGTCCTTTCCCATTCTGACCATGAATGGCCGCCAAATCAGTTGGAGTCAGTGCAGGGATGTCTATGAAATAATAGCAATAGCGGTTAGACTTATATACCGCTTCATAGGGCTTTCAGCCCTCTCTAAGTGGTTTACAAGAGTCAGCATATTGCCCCCACAGTCCGGGTCCTCATTTCACCCACCTCGGAAGGATGGAAGGCTGAGTCAACCTTGAGCCGGTGAGATTTGAATCGCTGAACTGCAGATAGCAGTCAGCTGAAGTGGCCTGCAGTGCTGCACTCTAACCACTGCGCCACCTCGGCTCTCAGAAGGCTCAGTCCCCCCCAGCTCTCATCATGTATCTGCCTCTAGGTCAGTGTTTCCCAATCTTGGCCACTTGAAGATGTCTGGACTTCAAGTCCCAGAATTCCCCATTTTTTTTACTTCATCTAGAGGTATTCTACTAAAACAGTGTTTCTCAACCTTGGCCACTTGAAGATGTCTGGACTTCAAGTCCCAGAATTCCCCATTTTTTTTACTTCATCTAGAGGTATTCTACTAATACTAAAGCATTCGCTGGCTGGGGAATTCTGGGAGTTGAAGTCCAGACATCTTCAAGTGGCCAAGGTTGAGAAACACTGTCTTAGACCAAACAGAGTTAAGTAGCTAGTGAGTGTTACACAGGGTATCCCAACAACAGCACAAATGTATTCCAGTAGCGTTCTTTTTTTCTCTGCATTTTATGAGGATGTGTTCATCTAATTACCATTATATAGTGGTATTATATATAACATTATATATATGTTCTCCTTAACAGTACCAGGGTCAGGAATTGTGCCTTCCTCCTTACAACAGCCCACCTTTGTGTGAATAAATCTTCCGTGCTTCTTCAGCCATGACTCATTCATGAGACTTTTAGGAAGATCTATTGACTAGTTTATGGAGGTGCTGGGCATGACCCTAACCATAACCCTTTCCCTCCAGTTCTGGATCATTATCTTCAGGCCCATTCAAGCGTTGGAGAGCAGAAGAATCTAATTCTTTCACACAACTCTCCTCCATACCTCAAGGGCAACGGCAGAGACCCAGATCAACCTCATTTCATTTATTAAATTTATAGGCCGCCCAATCCCGGAGGATTCTGGGCGGCTTACAACGAAAGAAGAAAAAAGAAAAGCAAAATAAAAGAATAATTTAAAATTCACAACACACATAACGTTCTAATCGGGGCTGGACCTCAACAGTGAGGTCAACAGCCCCAGGCCTGCCGGAACAGCCAGGTTTTAACGGCTTTTCTGAAGGCCATGAGGGTGGGTGAGGTCCGCGTGACCCGTCAAAACCGCGGTCCACTAAAGCGTGCCCGATCAAAGCGCGTACGTGACGTCATCAGCAGCGCGACAAATAAAATTAAAAATAAATTAAATTAAATTAAAGCAAGCCGATTCACATAAAGGTAAGGGTTAGGGTTAGGGTTAGGGTTAGGTTAAGGGTTAGGGTTAGGGTTAGGGTTACGTTAAGGGTTAGGGTTAGGTTTAGGGTTAGCGTTAGGTTTAGGGTTAGGTTAAAGGTTAGGCTTAGGGTTAGGTTTAGGGTTAGGTTTGGGGGGGCTAGGGTAAGGTTTTCACGTTCTTTTTAAATTTACCGCTCACAGCGTGCCGTTTTCATCGCGCTGTGATGACGTCACGTACGCGCTTTCGTCGAGCGCGCTTTAGTCTACCGCAGATTTGTGGTGGAACCGAGGTCCGGATCTCTGGGGGTAGCTGATTCCACAGGGTCGGAGCAGCCACAGAGAAGGCTCTCCTCCAGGGGCCCGCCAGCCGACACTGTCCGGATGACGGTATCCGAAGGAGGCCCACCCTGTGGGATCTTATCGGCCGTTGGGAGGTATGTGGCAGTAGGCGGTCTCGAAGGTACGCTGGTCCTGCAATCTGCAGAGAAAGTGACCCGTGTTCTGAAAAGGCAAAGCCCTTTGTGTTCTCCCTTCCCCTCCCCTCTCTCTCCATGATTACTTGCACCTCACAAGTCCTCAGTTAATGATCATAATTGGGAGCAGGCACTCCGAAATTACTAAGCAACGCAAAATGTGTAAAATGTGATATCATATGACTGCCCTGACTCACAACAGATTTACAGCAGTTCTACGGATTCCACTCGGGGTCCTTATTTGAATCCTGCTGTGGCTTTAGGAATGACATCCCATGATCACCATAATGCAGTGGTTCCCGAACTTGGCAACTTTAAGACTTGTGAACTTCAACTCCCAGAATTCTCCAAACTTGGCAACTTTAAGACTTGTGGACTTCAACTCCCAGAATTCTCCAGCCAGCTCTGCAGAGCTGGCTGGAGAATTCTGGGAGTTGAAGTCCACAAGTCTTAAAGTTGCCAAGTTTGGGAACCACTGCCATAATGCAACCTCCTGCCAGGTTTCCCCAACTGACTTTGCTTATCTGAAGCCGGCGCGAAGGTTACAAACAGCAAACTTGTGACTATGGATTGCTGCAACCATTGTAATTGCAAGCCGTTGTGAGCACCTGAATCACAACCGCATGACTGGGTGCTGCGGTGGGCACGACTTCAAGGATCCGCTGTAAATCTTAGCAATAGCAATAGCAATAGCAGTTAGAGTTATATACCGCTTCATAGGGCTTTCAGCCCCCTCTAAGCGGTTTACAGAGTCAGCATATTGCTCCCAACAACAATCCAGGTCCTCATTTCACCCACCTCGGAAGGATGGAAGGCTGAGTCAACCTTGAGCCGGTGAGATTTGAACAGCCGAACTGCAGATAACAGTCAGCTGAAGTGGCCTGCAGTACTGCACCCCTAACCACTGTGCCACCTCGGCTCTTGTTCAGTGCCATTGTAAACTCAAAAGATTGTTAATCAAGGACTATCTGTATTGTACATGCAGCAGGGTGGAGAATAAATGAATTGTTATTACCAACTTCGATACCGCTGGCATCGTGTGAAAGCCTGCAATAAAACCCTAATATGATTAAAGACCACCATGCTGAAACCACGCCAGTGTCCTTCCTTAGCAAGCACCACAAATGCAAAATAGTTTGTCAATCCAAGGATATCCTTAGCTTTACCAGTGTTGAGAATTCTTATTCTGGCACCATCCAGGAGCACCTCAAGAGGGGTTGGGCGTTGTCATGTTACCCTGGAGGGAAATCAGGGAACCACAGTGACTTGAAACAGAAGTAATGGCTCTGCAAAGGAGACAGCCATTTTATGCCAGTAAAGTTTTCTCTCTACTCAAGGTTGGTGCTAAGCACTACAACTCAGCAGTGGAGAATATAGCAATAGCAATAGCAGTTAGACTTGTATACCGCTTCATAGGCCTTTCAGGCCTCTCTAAGCGGTTTACAGAGAGTCAGCATATTGCCCCCAACAATCCGGGTCCTCATTTTACCCACCTCGGAAGGATGGAAGGCTGAGTCAACCCTGAGCCGGTGAGATTTGAACCGCTGACCTGCTGATCTAGCAGTAGCCTGCAGTGCTGCATTTAACCACTGCGCCACCTTGGCTCTGAGCCAAGGTGGCGCAGTGGTTAAATGCAGCACTGCAGGCTACTGCTAGAGATCTACAGTTTAAAAGTCATTCCCTATCCTTAATTGAACAAGCGATGCTATGAAGGTTCTGTCTGAGTGGCTGGAGGCCATAAGAGTATGGATGCCGAGGAACTGACTTATAGCAATAGCAATAGCAGTTAGACTTATATACCGCTTCCTAGGGCTTTCAGACCTCTCTAAGCGGTTTACAGAGTCAGCATATCGCCCCCCCAGTCTGGGTCCTCATTTCACCCACCTCGGAAGGATGGAAGGCTGAGTCAACCCTGAGCCGGTGAGATTTGAACAGCCGAACTGCAGATAACAGTCAGCTGAAGTGGCCTGCAGTACTGCACCCCTAACCACTGCGCCACCTCGGCTCTTCAGAGATTGCCATTCTCTGGCCTAAGACTATTGGACTGTTTGTTCCATAAATGTCATTAGCTTCAACTCAACCATGGGGAAATGGAGTAGCTGTGGGCTTTTGCCCCCATAGGCACAAGTGATATTTCACCTCTGACTCTGTATGGGGTGGCCCTTCCCTGGAGTAAGTTGGTGCGCAATTTGGGGGTCCTGCTACACTCATCGCTGTAGCTTGAGGAGCAGGTGACATCCGTGGCTAGGGAGGCCTTTGCACAAATGCATCCAGTGTGCCAATTGCACCCAACCAGGAGGCCTTGCTCACAGGCACTCATATCTCGATCACCTCCTGTTTGGATTACTGCAATGCATTGTACATGGGTCTGCCCTTGAAGACCACTGGAAGCTGCAACTAATTTAGAGCATGGCCGGGAGCCCAGGATTTACCGAAAGAACACCTCTGTTGTGCTACACTGGCTCCCAGTTACTTTTCGGATGCAATTCAGGATGTTTATTATTACCTTATAGTTATAGTTTTATTGATTTGTATGCCGCCCACTCCCGAAGGACTCCGGGTGGCTTACAATAAAACAAGGGAGGGGGAAATAATACACAAACAACATTAAAATATACAACAATTACAATCTCCGGGGGGGCTGGATATTTCGAGAACCTCCCGGCCTGCTGGAGCAGCCAGGACTTAACGGCTTTGCGGAAGGCCGGGAGGGTAGTAAGGGTCCGGATCTCAACAGGGAGATCGTTCCAGAGAGCTGGAGCTGCGACAGAGAAGGCCCTCCACCGGGGAGTCGCCAGCCGACATTGGCTGGCAGATGGAATCCGGAGGAGACCTAACCTGTGTGATCGAATCGGTCTATGGGAGGTGATCGGCAGGAGGCGGTCTCTCGGGTACCCAGGTCCGATGCCACCTTCAAAGCCCTATGGTCTCCCTAAATCAGGGGTAGTCAACCTTTTTATACCTACCGCCCACTTTTGTATCTCTGCTAGTAGTAAAATTTTCTGACCGCCCACCGGTTCCACAGTAATGGTGATTTTATGAAAACCTAATGAAAAATTTTAAATAATGCTATGACGTTTTTTTTTTAAAAGTCAATTAAATTTTTTTTAAGAAAGGAAAGTGCTTCAGTATCGGACAAAACCCCTACCGCCCACCATGAAAGCTGGAACGCCCACTAGTAGGCGGTAGGGACCAGGTTGACTACCACTGCCCTAAGTATATCTCTCCTACCATAACAGACAGGGTGGGCAGACTCCTAGTCCCTTCCCTTGAACATTGACATCGTAGGGAATCTAGGAAGCGTGCCTTTTCCGTGGCAGCCCCTTCCCTATGGATCGCTTTCCCCTCTGAAGTTCTTCAGGCCTCCACCCTCCACGCCTTCTGAAAAGCACCAAAGACATGGCTTCTCCTCCCAGCACCAGAATAGAGAGCCGAGGTGGCGCAATGGTTAGGGTGCAGTACTACAGGCCACTTCAGCCGACTGCTATCTGCAGTTCAGCGGTTCTAATCTCACCGGCTCAAGGTTGACTCAGCCTTCCATCCTTCCGAGGTGGGTGAAATGAGGACCCAGATTGTTGGGGGCAATATGCTGACTCTCTGTAAACCGCTTAGAGAGGGCTGAAAGCCCTATGAAGCGGTATATAAGTCTAACTGCTATTGCTAATAGGGTGAGGTGAATGAGAGGATTTAGTAAAGATGTCGGAAATATAACTTTGGGTTGTTTTGTTTTAATTTTTATGGTTTTAAATAGATATGTGTATCGTGCTGTTTTTTTTATTGGGAGCTGCCCAGAGTGTCAGCCTCTGCTTTGCTGCTGCTTCGGCTGCCATTGAAACGGGGAAGGGGGGGCATGGTATTTGGGAGGGGAATCATTATGTGCTGGAGGAAGATTCTAGACGCTGTCCTGACCACCTCATTGCGCATGTGGAGGAAGGGAGTTTCCCGCCAAGGTTAACTGTCCGGCATTCCACCCTGATGATGTCTTTTGAAGATATCTCCCACCTGACTGTTGGGTTGAATTATAATTGGACTATGGACTGGGGTGCCAAGGGGAGGGGATTGACCTATACATGATATTCTTTGCTTTCACGCCCAATTAACCAGATTCAGCTTAGCTTTGCTACTATTCGTTTGTAATTAGTAAAAGTACACTTGATTTCAAACAAATGGGAGTTGAGTGGTTTCTTTCCTGATTATTAAATGAAGCAGCACCTGTGATATAAAAGGATGGATATATAAATGTTTTAAATAAATAATTTTAAATCAATTTTAAATAAATAAACGAACAATTATTATATATTTTTTCTCACCCATCAAATATTCAACAAGATCCCAGCCCTGTACCTCAGCTGCCCTGACGCTCTCTCTCTCTCTCTCTCTCTCTCTCTCTCTCTCTCTCTCTCTCTCTCTCCTTCCCTCCATCCCTCCCTCTTTCTCTCTCTCTCTCGTTTCACAGCCCTTCCTGTTCATCCACGTGGCAAGCAGTCTAGTTGTTCACACAGCAGCAGCTGCTTGCCACTGCCAAGTCCCACATCCCACTGCTGTTTCTACAGTCACTGCAGCCTTGCCGCCTTCCCATTCCTTTATTTATTTAGCTCTTTGCTGCTGTTACAAATCTTTTGGGGAGGATGCTTTATCTTTAATTCAAGCCTCCCACCGCCGGTAAAGCCACAAGGAACTTATTCTAAGCTGCTCCCATCCATCTGTCACCACAGGATTGAAGGAAATGGCATGGAAAAGAGATAAGCGCTAAAAAGGACGGGACTTGAATCTGTTTAGGCAATGCAATCTCAAAAAACGCTTTCACTCCAAGATCACCAGTAGGACAAAAGATCTCTCTCTCTCTCTCTCTCTGAATTCTTCATCCTTTCCATGAATAGTCACTCTACACATACTGGAGTCTTATCAAATTCGCTGTGTCTAGAGTTCATCACCAAAGAAAAGTGAAACCATATAAAGCTGAATCTTTATTAGAGAAGGAGAGGGAAATTAAATGAATACGAATGCCAAGTCTTCAAAACAACAAATTAATTTTGTTCATCAAAATGACATTTTTTAAAAAAAAAACAACCATCCCATTAAACAGAGTTGGCCTTTGCCATATTCATGTTCACCCTTTGTGTTCTACAAGTCCTTCTACTTGGCAATTTTTTTTCTGAAGAAGGTGCACTTCAACCCCACTAATCAGGTTACCAGTCTATGATATCAAAATGAGATGGAACCAATGGAGATAATTCCCTCCAAAGAGCAGTGCACTTCTCAAAGTCACATCCCCTACCCATGGACCTCCAGAATTATTCATAAGCGCAACCATTTGTATTCAATATATTTGGGAGATGTCTCATAAAGGAAGGGTTGATCTCTCGACACAATTTCTCTGCCAAAGCATCAAAAAAAATTTAATACTAAAGAAAATGCGAAGATTAATCAGAAATTAACTCATATTTGCCATTAAAATCAAAGTTGTTTAGGAGCTGTAGATAATCCTCTGGTCATGGTACCTGAAGGATATACACGAATGCAAACCCACACTTGTTACATTTATGTTTTCAACTTACATTACCAATTGTTAGATTTCTGCTAAAATAAATAGGGCTAATTCTTACCAAAATGATGAGTTTTGTATGGCTTTTATACATGAAACTGCAGTTGGAGTTCACCACATTGAACATTTCCTTAAAGTAGTTTTAATTCTGCTCTGATTTTCGGTGAAATCAAAGCATCAAATGGCAATGAAAATACTGCAAAAATTGGTCTGTATGTGGAATGGACTCAGTTGAACGGGATTTGGGCAGAAATACTATTACAAACATATAATTAAACATTCCTAATTTAGGACAAATCATAAGATATCTCCTGCTACTGTCTTATTGTCCCTCAAACACCTTAGAATTCAAACTAGAAAGGTAACCTGTCAGGTTGCTTGAGGCAAAAGATTAGATCAGGTAGCTACTCAAAATACTGCAAAGATTAAGTCATAATCATCTTCACTTTTATTATATGTGTCTATGTCACTGTTTGTACTTCCCCCCCCCCCTGATTTTATGTGAGCCGCCCTGAGTCCCCTCAGGGAAAAGGGCGGCCTACAAATGTTAATAAAATCTCAAAAATCTCAAAATCTCACTAACTTGCACTCTTCAGATGTGCTGTGTCTACAATCCCCCAAATTCCCAGTCAGGAGGTTTTGCAGGCTCAAGTCGCATGGAGGGCACTATGTTGGTCTCATGAGGAATCAATCAGTTTCTTTCTGAAGACCACAGAAACACATAATTTGCCATAGACTACCCTGTATTCCCTTGTCAGGTTGACAGCGGCCACAATTCCATCCCTACACAACTGTCTCCCACTCCATTATTGGGAGCCATCAATCACCGGCAAATATAATGCAGAGCCATGCCAGGGCACAATTCCAAGCTGGTCTATGAAATATACAGCCACCTATTCAAATTATCCCAGATATCTCTCCTCCATTCCCCTCCAAATGGACTGCAAACAATCCTTGCCTGGCCCCTCCTCACACCTTGCTATGAGATGATCCAGTGAATAACTACTCAAGGATTTGCTGCCAAAAAAAAAGGCAGAGTAGCCAATTTTACCTCTCTGAACAATAGACTGCTACCATAATTATTCTCCCTCTCTCCCTCTCTCCCTCTCCCTCTCCTTCTACCTTTCAATTTGCTTTCACGGAGAATGCTTACAGTTCCACACATTTCGAAGTAAATGTAGTGATTGTCAGTGATAAATCTCGGTTGAGGCATCAGTAAACAGATCCCAAAACTGGATCCATGAAGCATAAATTCAAACCCCACTACTGTCAGTGACTTTCTCCTTGACTATACACAATATCTATGCTTCACCGAGATGCCTGCTCTTCCTGCTACCCTACAGGATTTTAATTCACTGGCAATGGCAAATCCAGGAAAAAACAGATTCAACAAAGTGATATAGATATGTGGCAACTGTATCAGAAGTGGTGGTCTTTATTAGTATAACATAAATAATAGGCAAAGTATAGACAGAGGAGAGAAATTAAGATTCAGATATAGACAGCCTTGCCTTCAATGACACAACTTTTGAGCCGAGGTGGCGCAGTGGCTAAATGCAGCACTGCAGGCCACTTCAGCTGGCTGCAGTTCTGCAGTTCGGCGGTTCAAATCTCACCGGCTCAAGGTTGACTCAGCCTTCCGTCCTTCCGAGGTGGGTGAAATGAGGACCCGGATTGTTGTTGGGGGCGATATGCTGACTCTGTAAACCGCTTAGAGAGGGCTGAAAGCCCTATGAAGCGGTATATAAGTCTAACTGCTATTGCTATTGCTAACCTTATACACAACATGTTTTTCCATCCTAATGTTCTCCAGAAGTGTTGGATTTCAAGTTGCCAGGACATATGCTAGTTTAAGCAATATTGCTTTTCGTAAGGACAGAATTGCTTGCAAGAGCCCAGTTTGTGTTTGTCAAACCACCGTAGAAACTAGAACTGAACTCTGGGCAAGTAAGCAGGAGGCAATTGAAGGCTCAGCTTATTCCTGCTTTGGTACATGAATGCCTGACAGTGTAGCCGTAGCCCAGATGCTACATTCAATAGGACATTATACCCATATCTTAACCTAGTAGTGCTCTTTTCTTGAATGGTAGTTCACAGAGTTCTGCCCATCCTCTGGGATATCAGGACCCAAACACAAAGCTGAACTGCATGTCCTTTGCTATCAGCTATTACGATTACCATCCTAGATTAAGCCTTTGAGAGCTGAGGTGGCGCAGTGGTTAGGGTGCAGCACTGCAGGCTACTTCAGCTGACTGTTAGCTGCAGTTCGGCGGTTCAAATCTCACCGGCTCAAGGTTGACTCAGCCTTCCATCCTTCCGAGGTGGGTAAAATAAGGACCCGGATTGTTGTTGGGGGCAATATGCTGACTCTGTAAACCGCTTAGAGAGGGCTGAAAGCCCTATGAAGCGGTATATAAGTCTAACTGCTATTGCTATTGCTAATCTCACCGGCTCAGGGTTGACTCAGCCTTCCATCCTTCCGAGGTGGGTAAAATGAGGACCCAGACTGTGGGGGCGATATGCTGACTCTGTAAACCGCTTAGAGAGGGCTGAAAGCCCTATGAAGCGGTATATAAGTCGAACTGCTATTGCTATTGCTAATCTCACCGGCTCAGGGTTGACTCAGCCTTCCATCCTTCCGAGGTGGGTAAAATGAGGACCCAGACTGTGGGGGCGATATGCTGACTCTGTAAACCGCTTAGAGAGGGCTGAAAGCCCTATGAAGCGGTATATAAGTCGAACTGCTATTGCTATTAGTCTAGGACTATTCTAGCAGTGGTATTTGACAGGCAACATCGGCCCTATTATATGAGAACATTATTGTTAATAAATAACTGCTATTGATTATCTTTGCATTTCAATTTTCACTCCAGGGAGCCTAAAATTGTGAATCCTATTTTTCCCTGGCCCATTTTATTCTCCCCACAATCCGGTGAGGCAGATCAGTAGCCAGGCTGACCCAACTTGCTTCACGAATCAATTAGATCCATCACCTATATTTATACAGTATGCTACTTGAATTTTAATCCTGGTTAGGTTTTCTTTAACTAGGATGTGGCATGCATATGTGATGCATGCCACATATGGAATAGGCTGAAAAGAAATGGATGATTAAAGAAGGAGAAAGAAATGCAAGTGTAAACGTTTATAACTTATGCCATGGCAGCTAGCTAGGACTTGTGCCTGGTTTCTGAAAATTAATGTTTTTGCTGCCAACGCCATAGCCAAGGCTTGGCAAAGGTTCAGCAAAAAAGGACCCGTTGTTTAAAGGACCCCCTTCCTAACCAGTTCCCCCACCCCCCCAGGTGTGCTGGATTACAAAGCCCATCGTCTGTAGCCAACAGAAATGCAATCAATGCCAGTGGTGGCGAGAAAAAAAGGCTCAGTGCTCCACTTCACCCACCTGATCTTGCAGTTTGGAAGAAGTCTTGCCTTAATTGGCAAATAGAAAGAAGCTGCAGATGGGCAGCTTGCATTTCCCTCCCTCTGGAACTCCGTAATATCCAGCGGCTGCTTATTAAAGAGGAAATGGGACTTATTTATTTAGCTCTGCCTAGCTGGAACGGCAACTCTATGTCACCTGCGCAAAAGACAAGCAAATCCGGGAGATTTTGCAGATGCCACCGGGAAAGGAAGAGAAGGAAATGGGAGTTTTTTTTTATTTTTATAAATAGCATTTGAATCCAGTGATGGGATCTATACCTGGAAACCCAACTTAATCAAAACCTTTTTTCTAAATGCCTTCTCCCTCCTTAAACTGTTTTCGGAAACGTCATCCCGATGTCAAGGGAAGGGAATGGAGGTGCACTTTAATATCAAGACTCTATTTCTATTTTATATATATACAGCACAGGTTCGAATCCCAGTAAGGGTATGGCTAGCTGATGAGAGCTAAATAGCTTGAAATAGATCTATACTAGTCTCCCTTTATTTATTTATCAGCACAAATAAAAAAACACAAATATAACAAAGGCAACAGTAAAAATATTGGGTTTCTGTCGTGATGGACTCTTGTGACGAGCCGATTGACAGATGTTGGAAGCAGTTACCTTCCTCCCACACTTGGGCATACCAGGGGTTGTGACTTTAAGTATATACCTCCCACCCTGGCTGGCTGATAAAAGGAGTCGTTCTCTGTAGCTCAAATGGTTAACTCCCTGCCTGGGAGGCAATAGAGCACAGGTTCGAATCCCAGTAAGGATATGGCTAACTGATGAGAGCTAAATAGCTTGAAATAGATCTATACTAGTCTTCCTTTATTTATTTATCAGCACAAATAAAAAACATATACATACATACATACATACATACATACATACATACATACATACATACATACATACATACATATATATATATATATATATATATATATATATATATTTATTTATGTAAATGTGTTTTTATTTTCCATTTTCATTTTCGTACAGTCACATATATACTGTGCACAACCGGGGCCATATAACATTAAACAATAAACACAACCATTCCTCTTGTCAATAATACCCCCCAAAATACAAATCCAATGTGCCTCTTCGACCCTTCATACACCCTTTCTTTCGCCCCCCTCCAACTTTCCATCTTCCCTCCATCATTCCCCTCTACCCTACTTCCCCTCCCCCTCTACCACTCCTCTCTCCCGATACACTCCCTCCCCCCTCCCTTCTCCCCCTCCCTCCAGTCCTCTCTCCCACCCTCTCTACCCCTCTTTCTTCATTTAAAAAAAAAGACTCTACAAACCAACTTTCTTGCTCACCAAAACTGGTTGGCTCTTTCAAACAGAGCCACTGTTTCCAGAGCCCTTGAATTCTGACATTCAGTCACGCCAGGCAGACTCTTGAACCCAAGATCACCAAATGCTGGAGGTAAGGTGCCCGCCCTCAGTTCTTCCTAGGCTAGGCATCTAAGCGTTTTCTCTCCAAACACCTTGGTCTCCAAATAGGTCAGTCAGAACCCCCACCCCCTGCCAACTGTGTGGGGTGCATCTGGTAGCCTGGAAACCCCTTTCCAAGTCCCCCCCATATCTTCTTTTCCTTTGGGGTGAAATAAAGGCAAGACCATCTGTGCAGCCCCCCTTCTTCCCCACCCAAGCTCATTTCTCTGCCAAACCTCTGATGCCAAGGTCTGCTTCATTGTCCCTGGACCTGCCAGCTTCAAGCTGCACTCTCAGACACCACTGGAGCCATATCTCCGCCCCGTTCCCCGAGCACAGTTTTGCTGCAGCAGGAGGGGGCTTGGTCCTTTTATTTATTTCTCCTTTTTTTTTTCAGTGTGGTGAAAGCAAATTTGGCAAGGCCTGGAGTCAGTGTAGTCAGACCAACGTCTCTTTGCCAATTCCCTTCAATCCCGAGCCGCAATTCCCTGCAGCCCCCCACCCCATTTCCACACTGTTTCAGCCCTTGACCCTTTCTCTTGTCTCCGTCGCTCGCAACACAAAATAAGCCTGGCTAAGGAGGAAGCCATTTTAGGGAAGGCTGGCCACATATGAAGCAGGAGGGGAGCCAGAGCCAAAGTGGGGCTCTTGCCATAGCAAAATCGCTGGCAAAGGTTTGGGGGGGTGTGTGGAAAGAGATGGCTCCAGCAGTGCGGTTCCACTGCTCACTACACAGAACATGGCTGCCATTCCTCACCACATGGCAGAGCAATACACCAGCAGCCATACTTCCAGGTATAGGGCATTTTAAACCTAGAATAGGGGCAACCTGCCCAGTCAGAGAAAGTGAATGCGCTCCCTGATGAGCCATGGAAAATTTCCTATGTGGAACCAGCCGAATGGCAGAGGGAAGAATGCCATCCACCCACCCACCCACCCACCCACCCATTACACACGTCTTTTGCACGCAGGTAATGGAGGAACTGGCTGAGGCTATTACAGAGAGACAGGAGGGAATAGCATTGAACCAATTTCAGCCATTTGTGATCAACAAAATGCCGAGTGGTGATATCTTTAACTTCAGCCATTATGGAGCATCCTTGCATCATTTCCACAAAACAGGAAAAACGCAGTCCTATCTCTTTGTTAAACTGATCTGGCTTTGAAGAAGATATCTTTCCTCGAGTTACACAAAGCAGCCAACTGAGGTAATAACAGGGTGCTAGATACCTGTGTTCACCCCCTGAGAAACTCACGTCTACCCTAGGAAAGATTGTGAGTTTGGTAGGCCCATGATGACCCATCATTTGAAAACAGCAGATCAATAGTGAACAAGTTACAACCTCGGTTCACCATGAATTCCCAGACTCTCCTGTTGTAATATAGTTCCTTGTGCAGGTGTGTGTCCTCCATGGCCTAGTTCATACTAGGGCTTGCAGAGTCACACTGAGCCACACAGGAGAAAACAAACTCCTACAACGCCATAACATCCTGATAATGCATAACATAACATCCTGAGATGTGCCCTACCAATGATGCCCAGGATTTGACCATATATAGACAGAACAGCCAAGGTGGTGCAGTGGTTAGGATGCAGTACTGCAGGCCACTTCAGCTGACTGTTATCTGCAGTTCAGCGGTTCTAATCTCACCGGCTCAAGGTTGACTCAGCCTTCCATCCTTCCGAGGTGGGTGAAATGAGGACCCAGACTGTGGGGGCGATATGCTGACTCTGTAAACCGCTTAGAGAGGGCTGAAAGCCCTATGAAGCGGTATATAAGTCTAACTGCTATTGCTATTGCTATAGAACTTTCCTGAGCAGTAGATTAGAAATTGTACTTTTACAGGCTGTTTTTACTCACATGCTGATTGCTCCTCCTGCCTTTGTCCTATCTCAATAAAAGGGGCTCTCAGACCCCCAATCTGGGTCGCTCCATCCCGAGAAAGGTTGTCTCCTGTCTTTTCTCAACATTGGCCTCATGGGCGAACCACGGGAACTTTACACTCTCCAATACCTATTTAGTTTTGTCCTAAATTAGGTTCTGCAAAACTATTTAGAATGTAAGGGTAGGCGTCTTTAAAAAAAAAAAAAAATCAAGGATAATTTAATAATTTTGCCCTTGGGTCAAACTCGTATGTTCAGCAGCAACATTCAAAAAAGCTCTCGCAACTCAGAACATAACTCTGGGCAGAATTTAAAGTATTTGTTTCGGCACTGGAAGGGAAAATTGCAGTCTGGGTAGCTTTGCCTGAAAGGTGGAGTGCATTGGGAAAGGAGAGAAATAAATTTCCACTGTAGATGTAGATGTAGATAAATTTATTTATAGGCCGCCCTTTTCCCTGAGGGGACTCAGGGCGGCTTACAACGTATAGGGAAGGGAGTACACACAATGACATATAAAGACAATACGTAATTAAAAATAGAAGCAACATTCATTCATCATTCGGGAGGGGACGGATTATAATCTTTAACCCCAGGCCTGACGGGATAGCCAGATCTTGAGGGCTGTGCGGAAGGTCTGGAGGGTGGTGAGGGTACGAATCTCCACGGGGAGATCGTTCCAAAGGGTCGGAGCTACTACTGAAAAGGCTCCCCTCCGTGTAGTTGCCAGTCGACACTGACTGGCGGATGGGACTCGGAGGAGGCCTAATCTGTGTGATCTAATAGGTCGCAAGGAGGTAATTGGCAGGAGGCGGTCTCTCAAGTACCCACTGTAATAGGGAATACAATCTACGAAGAAATGAGGATTGAGATTAGATATTCTTCATGAAACATAGTTGAGGAGGAGAAAGGGAAAGACATGGGCATCTTTGGAACAAGCCACCCTCAACATCCCCTTGGCATGGGATGAGAACAGTTTTTCAGTCTGCAGCTCCTGCAGGTCAGCTGGTGCAAAAGAGAGGGGAATTTGAACTTTTAATAATTTTATAGCCTGGTGCCAATTGTGAATTCAGAAGTAAAACTGCACCGAAATAAATGACTTGTTGCATTCTTTAATTATAAGTAGGTTTAAAGAGTTGAGTTAAAGATGCTTCTAATCTGCTATACTTACTGAAAATAAGTTTGGCAGTCAGCAACACACCAGCAATGTGTTTGTTGATGCTTGTTGCATCAAGGCCTCACCAGAGAATGCCTCCAACTTTCATCCAGACTGTGATCTGTTCTGCAACAGTCAAGAAATGAGTGAACAAGTGTGTTAACTTCACGTTCAATTTATCCAAGCCATCTTATGCCCAAGTATAGTAATTGGATATGGAATATATGTTTCTTAGTTGGAAACTCATTAGAGAAGAAGATTCTGTTGCTAATATATATATCAACTAGCAGCAGTGATCTTGGGAGATACATGTGGAGACTTTGGGATTCTCAAGATTTTGTGGTTTCCCTGGCAATTGAGTACTTTCTCAAATGATCACATGATTTGGTTGATTGCTTTGATCAAGAAATGGGTTGGCTGGTATTGAAATGCCCAGGCTGTCATGGACCTTCTGATGATGCAAATTGCCATTGGAAAGGCGAAATGGGGACCCAGGTATCACACATCAGTCACACAAGAAGAGCAAGGTATGTAAAAAGAGAAGTCACCTTCTGGTTGGTGATTCAATCGTAAGGGGTGTAAATTTAGGAAAGGATATGGAGGTTTTAAAAGATGTCAGGTGTCTACCAGGTGCTACTGCCAGCATAGACAAGAGGCTTATTCTTAAGATAGCCAAGAATGCAAGTAAGGACTGTGACGTTGATGCTATTATACATTTTGGCACAAATTATCTGTCCCAAAAAGATGTACTTTCTGTGAAGAATGATTTCCAGAGCTTGTGGTATGAACTTAGTAGTGTAGGTTGTAGGCTTATTTTTTCAGGGGTTTTACCAGCATATAAGAAACAAAAAGAGAAGGGCCAGCATGTAGCAGAGTTTAATGTGTGGCTAAAGGAGTGGTGAAAAAGGGAAGGCTTTGGTTTTATTAGTCATGATGCCTGCAGCTAGTCCAATGAAAAACTGTACAAAAGAGATGATTTGCACCCATCCAAGAAGGGGGCTGAATTACTTGGCATTAAATTCACAGATTTTCTGGATAAACATTTAAACTGAACAGCGGGGACAGAGAATTGATTGATACAGAATATTTCTGACCCCAGCAATCTAAAACTCATAGGGTTATCAGTGCATGTAACATAGATGTTTGTGCTGGTAAGATTATCACTCCTGCTGTCAAGCAAAACCAAGCATTTAATAGTGAGTGCCAATACATGTGCATGAATCATACAAGTGGCAAGAAAATAGGGACAGGTTATGTAGATAGTAAACACAGGATCAATAAAAATGGACTCAAATGTCTATACACCAATGCACAGAGTATGAGGAATAAATAGAGTGAATTAGAAATTCAAGTAAATATGATATTGTTGCCATTTGAGAAACTTGGTGGGATGAAACCCACAAATACAACATACAGCTAGAAGGATTTAAATTATTTAAAAGAAATAGACCAAATAAAAGAGGAGGTGGAGTTGCAGTATATACAAGAAATAACTACATCTCTACAGAAGTAGAACACAACAATGATGAGAACTATCTTGAATGCATTTGGGTCAATATTAAAGGTTGGGGGGGGAAGGACATTGCCATATGTCTATACTACAGGCCACCCAACCAAGCAGAGGAAGTAAATTAACCTTTTGCTACTCAACTAACTAAGATACGTAGGAAGCACACCACAATAGTAATGGGAGATTTTAACTACCCCAACATCAACTGGGAAACAACCTCTGCTCCAAGTGGAAGATCCAACAGGTTCCTAACGAACCTAACAGACAACTTCGTTTCCCCAAAAGTAGAGAAGGGAACAAGGGGATCGGCCATATTGGACTTAATTCTCACTAACAGAGAGGAAATTATAGAAGGTGTTGAAGCCACAGGAACCCTGGGGGCAAGTGACCATGCAATATTGGAATTCAACATTATGCAAACACAAGCAGTAGAACAAAGTCAAACTAGAGTCTTGGATTTTAAGAGAGCTAATTTCAATAAACGTAGAGAGAACTTGGGAAGAATTCCATGGATGAGAATCCTCAAAAGGAAAAAAAAAACTCAAGAAGCTTGGGAAATTTTGAAAAACGAGATTACAAAAGCCCAGTCTAGCACAATACCAATGAGGAAGAAAAATAACAGCTCACAAAAGAAACCAGCATGGCTGTATAAAGAACTCTCTGACCAATTGAAAGACAAAAAAGTTAAGTATAAAAAGTGGAAAGAGGGGGACATAACTAAGGCAGAATATCAGCAAATAGCCCGAGCCTGTAAAGATGAAATAAGGAAAGCTAAGGCTCACAATGAAGAAAGGCTTGCCACAAAAGTAAAAAAATAACAAAAAAGCTTCTTCCAACATGTTAAAAACAAGAAAAGGGTTAAGGAAACAATTGGTCCGTTGCTGGGAGAAAGTGGCAAGAAGGTGACAAGCAACAGGGAGAAAGCAGAACTATTTAACTCATTTTCTTTGCATTTGTCTTTACAAAAAGGGATAAAACAGTCCAACCTATCAAAAACAGCACCACAAAAATCAGAATAGGAACACAAGTTGAAATAGGGAAGAAAATGGTAAGTGAGCACCTGTCTACCCTAGACGAGTTCAAATCACCAGGACCAGACGGATTACACCCCAGGGTTCTGAAGAAACTGGCAGATGAGATCTCAGAACCACTGAACAATATCTTTCCAAGATCTTGGAGCACCGGGAACTGCCAGAGGACTGGAAAAGAGCTGATGTGGTTCCCTTCTTCAAAAAAGGGGAAAAAATAGATTCAGGAAACTATAGACCTATCAGCCTGACCTCAATACCAGGGAAGATTCTGGAAAAGATAATCAAACAATGAATTAGCGAACACCTAGAAGTAAACAAAGTAATAGCCAAAAGCCAACATGGGTTTGTCAAAAACAGATCATGCCAGGGTAATCTTATTGCATACTTTGACAAAGTGACAAAATTAGTGGACCAGAGGAATGTCGTCGATATAGTTTACTTGGACTTCAGTAAGGCATTTGATAAGGTAGACCATAACCTACTACTAGACAAAGTAGAAAAATGTGGGTTGGAGCGCATCACCACCAGATGGATTCGTAACTGGCTGACCAACCGCACTCAACGTGTAGTCCTCAATGGAATTGCATCTACATGGAAGGAAGTGTGCAGTGGAGTACCCCAAGGCTCTGTTTTAGGCCCAGGACTCTTCAACATCTTCATCAATGATCTGGATGAGGGAATAAATGGGGAACTCATCAAATTTGCAGATGACACCAAGCTGGCAGGAATAGCCAACACTCCAGAAGATAGTCTAAAGATACAGAAGGATCTTGACAAACTTGAACATTGGGCACTATCTAATAAAATGAAATTCAATGGTGAAAAGAGTAAGGTCCTACATTTAGGCAAGAAAAATGAAATGCACAGGTACAGTATAGGTGGCACCTTGCTCAATAGTAGTAACTGTGAGAGGGATTTTGGAGTCCTAGTGGACAACCATTTAAATATCAACCAGCAGTGTGCAGCAGCTGCCAAAAAAGCTAACACAGTTCTAGGCTGCATCAACAGAGGGAGAGAATCGAGATCACGTGAAGTGTTAATACCACTTTATAATGCCTTGGTAAGGCCACACTTGGAATACGGCATTCAGTTTTGGTCACCACGATATAGAAAAGATGTGGAGACTCTAGAAAGAATGCAGAGAAGAGCAAGAAAGATGATTAGGGGACTGGAGGCTAAAATATATGAAGAACGGTTGCAGGAACTGGGCATGTCTAGTTTAATGGAAAGAAGGACTAGGGGAGATATGATAGCAGTGTTTCAATATCTCAGGGGTTGCCACAAAGAAGAGGGAGTCAAACTATTCTCCAAAGCACCTGAAGGCAGGACAAGAAGAAATGGATGAAAACTAATCAAGGAGAGAAGCAACTTAGAACTGAGGAGAAATTTCCTGACAGTTAGAACAATTAATCAGTGGGACAGAAGTTGCCTCCAGAAACACTGGGAGTCTTTTAGATGTTGGATAGCCATTTGTCTGGAATGGTGTAGGGTTTCCTGCCTAGGCAGGGGGTTGGACTAGAAGACCTCCAAGGTCCTTTCCAACTCTGCTATTGTATTGTATTGTATAAAATAGGTGAAACATGCTTCTCTATTCCTCTTCATCTCCCCTTGTGTCTTTTTGTAATTAGACTGTAGGAAGGTAGAACTTATGACTTTATCTTCATCATATATGTTCTGTACCTTTGTAATAATGTCTTAGAAATAAATATTAGGCAGAGTTGGGGAGCTACAGATCCTTCAGTTAAATAATGTCAATTGTCAGGATCCAGGAAACTTCCCTCTCTATCACAACTCCTCTCCCCTGACAGAGAGGATCCTTATAGTTCCCACCCTAGCAACTTTTAAGAAATCCCTGAAAAACTAACTGTTCCCCCAGTCCTTGGACTAGAGAAAGGACTTACAAGACTTGTTTCAGGAGCTGCTTTTTCCACATATACAGATAATGTTTCCTATTGTTTTTCTGTTAATGTTGTATGTTGCCCAGAGTATATGGAGGTGGGCAACCTTCCCCATCTAATAAATACATAAATACAGCATATATGTTTATAAAACCAGAATATTGGAAGCACAGCAAAGACAGAGGACTCCAACAAATGCAAAAAACGTGCTCTTGAAATTCTGTGCTTGAAAAGGCTTCACTTGCTATACAGTGAATTATTGTATCAAACCACTATTCTTGCTAATAAACTACAGAAAAATAAAAGTTCAGAGAGAAAAAAAACCCTCTATTCCTATTTCCTGAGGCTGATTTCTAGGGATTCTAGAATCTTTCACCCAATTTTCACTCCTGATATTTATTTGATGGCCATCTTTTGACACTTGGTTGGGAAGAGGAACAGAAGCTAAGCTGGAAACGTTGGGTTCAAACTCGCTTCTTTCATTAAAGAGTGAAACGTTCCCGTGCTTTTCTTCCAAGACTCATGAACGATAAAATATTCCAACTTTCTAGCTTTTTAAAATGTTATTGCTGTTTCTATTCTCAAACTGGACTTTAAAATAACAGCTAAAAAAAAATCCTTTCTAAAGATCCAAATGATTTTAATTTACTCTCAACCTTGTAAGCAAATAATGGTAATGTTAACCACCACTGGCGTCTCTCCAAAAGATTTTGGCCAGGTCTTAGCATACCTGGGGCAGTTCTGTTAAATGGACGCTTCAATTATAAAACCAACAATAAAATGAATGTTAAGTTCGCTGTGTTAATAAGACACCCACAGTCCGTGTGATCATGGAGCGGTTAGTTTGCTTCATATAATTTTCTTTCCAGCTTGAGGTTTACCATACAATCTCCCAGTTTGTGAAAAACCATATGTAAATCATCCTAGTAATAAGACTGAGGAAGTCCAACTATACAGACAGATGGAAAATATAGGAAGTTGTTTTATCCTCAGCTAGACAACTTGTCAGAGGTAACTTCACTGATTGGCAGTGGCTGGCCCAGCTTTATTTCTCAGCATAGGTGGACATGGTAGGGTAAGAACCAGGACTGTTCTACATATAAAACATGTTCTATCATAGCAGGTATTGGGGGCATTTCCACACTGCAGTCTTTATTTACTTGTTTCTCATGTGGAAATGGAGCCATTTCTGGATTTCAACCTTTTGTTTTGCTTTAATTATGATAATAGTCTATGTTCTATGTAACAGCATTCCATTCATTTGGGGGGGGAGGGATAGTGGAAGGAAGGAAGGAAGGAAGGAAGGAGGGAGGGAGGGAGGAAGGAAGGAAGGAAGGAAGGAAGGAAGGAAGGAAGGAAGGAAGGAAGGAAGGAAGGAAGGAAGGAAGGAAGGAAGGAAACCTCATGTCAAGGGAAGCTGGAAGTATGGACCTGTCCTAGATGTTAGATGTTTTTATCTTGCTGCTCAATCTAGCAATAGCAATAGCAGTTAGACTTATATACCGCTTCATAGGGCTTTCAGCCCTCTCTAAGTGGTTTTACAGAGTCAGCATATCGCCCCCACAGTCTGGGTCCTCATTTTACCCACCTCGGAAGGATGGAAGGCTGAGTCAACCTTGAGCCGGTGAGATTTGAACAGCCGAACTGCAGAACTGCAGTCAGCTGAAGTAGCCTGCAGTGCTGCACTCTAACCACTGCGCCACCTCGGCTCTGCAGCAGCACAAAGCAGAACTGTACGGAAATAGCTTTTACTTCTTTTTTCTCCCCTGTTACAAATAAAGATAACACTAAACAGTTTCAAACTGTTTCTCCATTTGGGGAATGGCAACAATGGTGTCATGAAAGTCTGTGAATTACTGTATCTGCCTAGAAGGCTACAGTTCCAATTACTCCTGACATGTCAGAAGCAACATGTGAGTTCATTCCCCTGTATTTCTTCAAGGGATACTGACTTCCTTCCATTAAATGAAAAGGCCGCTACATGCCTGCAAGCTTCATGGTTCGCACTGGAACACTCTGTTGTCCCGCTGAAGGCAATACAAATCCTTGAACCTGATGCAGATACTAGAATAGGGGTGTCAAAATGGCAAAAGGTTATTTCCAAAGTGCGTCTAATTTAATCATTGCCTTTATTTGGCCTTTGATTCAAAAGCTGGTATTTCCAAAATAGCTGGAAATATTTCAAAAGCTTAATCCCACTTTCCCCAATGTAGGCGCCCTTCAGATGTGAGCATTTTAATGCTTAGAATTCTCAACAGTGCTGAGTGGGGGAATCTGGAGATTGAAGTTCATACATCTGGGAATGCCCTGGGAACAATCTAATTCACAATGATATACATCTTCTGTGCAAGTAAGACTACTGAGAGGCTTCTCCAACAGGAGAAACATTTTCAATAATCATTAATTTGCATTTTTGGACTGATTTTTAAAATCATTTAGATTGCTATTCAGTATTTGTTTCAGTAAGCTTCAGATCCTTCACAGGGGGTTCCAGTACAAGTCCTAAAACTGGAACTGCCGTTGAAAGCAAAAAAACAGACAAACAAATGAGAGCATATTATCATATAGAGCCAAGGTGGCGCAGTGGTTAAATGCAGCACTGCAGGCTACTGCTAGATCAGCAGTTCAGCGGTTCAAATCTCACCGGCTCAGGGTTGACTCAGCCTTCCATCCTTCCGAGGTGGGTAAAATGAGGACCCAGATTGTTGGGGGCAATATGCTGACTCTCTGTAAACCGCTTAGAGAGGCCTGAAAGGCCTATGAAGCGGTATATAAATCTACTGCTATTGCTATTGCTATATAGCAAAGTTAACATATAAAAGAACAGCAATAAAGCAGGCCACTGTATACCTGTGACAGGTATGCAATTTCATTTAGGACTTTAGTTTACATCAGTGGTTCCCAAACTTGGCAACTTTAAGACTTGTGGACTGGAGAATTCTGGGAGTTGAAGTCCACAAGTCTTAAAGTTGCCAAGTTTGGGAACCACTGGTTTACATAATACAACATTCATAGTTTCTTCCTTTCATTTTAATAATGGCATCCAAAAGACCAATGCTGTAAATTATCAGTCTTTTCCCAAAACCAGTAAAGTTATCTTCTCTGTAAAAGGTTACTGTATTGGCATTTTTAAAAGCTAAAAATATGAGAACCAAGAAGGCCCGTGACTATCTTACTTTAAACTTGTTTTATGTGTAAAATACCGAGGAGGGCATATTATTTAAGTAACACGATCCGTATCTCTTAGGCCTCCTCTAGGGAGCTTCTGTCCTCCAGGCATTGTTGAGTTCCAACTCCATATGTAACTAGCCAGTGTTGGTTCAGTGATATGAGAAGGCCACAGATTCCCCATCTCCAATTTGTCATATTGAATATTTGAATTATGGCCGGAAACTAATTTAATTTAATTTAATTTATTGGAGTTATAGGCCGCCCAATCCCGGAGGGATTTCTGAACCTAATATTGTTATTACTGGCATTCTGGAAAAGTTGCCATTCAAAGGGATCCCCTATCGAGGGCTCATGGCATTAACCCTGTGCTAGCTTTATATACGTATGAATTGAAATGGTCAATCTCATTTTTTAAGAAAGCAGATGCTCTTGACAATGGATCACTATCCAGGAAGGCTTTATGCTTGTTGTTTAATGCATTTAGCAGTTGACTCTCAAAAATAAATTTCAGCATTTGCCCCCCCCCCCCTTCAATGGTATCAAAATCCCCCAAAGGGCCAGGAAAAGTGGGAGTTTCTTACTCCACACATACATTCCCTCCAGCGCAAAAATAGTACAATGGCAGGGAAAATATTATACTCTTTTAAAGCACTGGGGACTAAAAGGAATGCAATGAATATATCTGGGAATTGCAAAAATAAGAACACTTGGTTTTCATGCTGTTTTGGAAGTGTAAAGCCATCTAAACACTTATACATTTTTCCAGTGATTGTCTTGTTAAAATTGCTGATCTGGTTGTGTTTCAGCAGTGAAGTCCTCAGAGTTATAAATCTAGGCCACATCTGATCTGCGGGTTACTCATCTCTGCGTAACATAAGGAAGGCAGTTTCTATCCCAGAAGCTATTTGAGAAGCCAGATTAAAAACTGCTTTCTATAATCACCCAAGAGAGCTAGGATGGCTTGCTGGCCACCAGTTCTAATGAGCCGAGGTGGCGCAGTGGTTAGGGTGCAGTACTGCAGGCCACTTCAGCTGACTGTTATCTGCAGTTCAGCGGTTCTAATCTCACCGGCTCAAGGTTGACTCAGCCTTCCATCCTTCCGAGGTGGGTGAAATGAGGACCCAGACTGTGGGGGCGATATGCTGACTCTGTAAACTGCTTAGAGAGGGCTGAAAGCCCTATGAAGCGGTATATAAGTCTAACTGCTATTGCTATTGCTATTGCATCGTCAGAAGGAGCATAATCTCTACATTACCTAAATATTTACTATCAAGGAAAAAAAAATAGTGGAGCCTTAAAGTGTCAGATCACCACGTAGCAGGAAAATTTCCAAGATATCTATAATTGAAGGATTGAAAATAAAGTGCCAATGTTATATATAAACCATGGTACCACTATCCTTTGAAATATGGCATACAGCTCAAGCCATCTAGTATAAAAAAGAATGCTGGAAGAGTTGTAAGAAATACCGTGTTTCCCCAAAAATAAGACAGGGTCTTATTTTCTTTTGACTCTCCCAAAATAAACACTTGGCCTTATTTCGGGGAGGTCTTATTGTTTTTGCGGTGCAGGAAGAGGCGAGCGTGGCCACCTCATGGATGCTGCTACGTTGCAATATTTTCAGGAGAGGGTTTATTTTAGCGCATGCGCTCAAAAGCCCGATTGGGCTTATTATCTGGAGAGGTCTTATTTTTGGGGGAAACAGGGTAGCAACTAAAATGATTACTGGGCTCAAGCACTTTCTTTTCTGCTTAAAACACACAGTTTAACACAATGGTAGAAAGTTGCAGCAAGAATGGAAAGAAAGCGAAGCTCAAAATGTATGGGGCATTTTACTTGGGACAGCATTTTAAAAGAGTTGAATAAAAGCAGAAATTGGTGCATGGAGCAAGACATTTAAAATGTTGGTTTCTCAGGGTTAAGATGGGCTTTGCTTCAAGCAGAAAGATAATCTCGAAAATATCATTCCCCCCCCCCAATAACACTAAATTTGGTTTATATTGACAGGAAAAAAGAAAACAAATGATTTACATCACCTGAAATTCTGTATATAAGCTTTTCATAGAAACATACTAGCTCCTTACCACCACATACTGTGTTTCTTGCTCATTTAATAGCAATAGCAATAGCAGTTAGACTTATATACCGCTTCATAGGGCTTTCAGCCCTCTCTAAGCGGTTTACAGAGTCAGCATATTGCCCCCAACAACAATCCGGGTCCTCATTTTACCCACCTCGGAAGGATGGAAGGCTGAGTCAATCCTGAGCTGGTGAGATTTGAACAGCCGAACTGTGGAACTGCAGTCAGCTGAAGTAGCCTGCAGTGCTGCATTTAACCACTGCACCACCTCGGCTCTATAAATAAATATAAGATTGGATCTAATTGTTTTAATCATTCAGCTCACTGCCTGAACTAGTAGAATGGTTCAGATAATTCCAATTGTTCAAGTCTCTTTTGCTTTTACCATCTTATTTCTGTTATCCCACTTTTACCTAAATCCATTTCTTCAACTCTCTGGTCATTTTGACGAGACATCAAAAAATCCCAACTCTTGAAAGACCCCCAAAGGGGTCATGGCAGAAAACTGCCAAGGATCCCAATTCAGAGGATCTTAAACCCTTCTGACACTCTGCCACATTTTTAAATACCATACTGGGTAAAATTAGACCTCCTCTCAAGCTGGCTTAAATTTATTCTTTCCCATTACTTACAATGGAAGATATTTTTTAAAAAACAAATTCTAAAACCAACAAACAAACACCAGGAAAAGCACCAAACATGTTTCCTTCCCGCTTCTGCCATGGTGACCTGTCAGGTTCATTTGGAAATCTAAGAATGCTCTGAGCAGAGGATAGGAAAACCCTCAAGGAAGTATTTTCTTTTAAGCCGCTTTGGCAATTCCTTTGATAATCCAATGTTATTATCATGGTTTATGGTCAGTTTATCACACTTCCAGGAATGAAAAAAAGATGTAACTGTTGAAAATCATCAGCCAATTTAATACCTCTAAGCTAGCAGTGTCAAACTCACATCGCCATGTCGTCATCACGTGACGTATTGGTTTTTTTAACCTTTCGCTAAACCGGGGGCTGGTGTGGCCAGCACATGGCACATGCCATAAGTTTGACAGCCCTGCTCTAAGCCATTCTAAGAAGCCTCCACTAGATCCATATTAAAAAAAAATTTACTTTACTGACAGAACCTCAAATTGATAGCAAGGTTTCTGTTGATTATTTAGATTTTCTAAGCATCTAAGGCAGTGTTTCTCAACCTTGGCCACTTGAAGATGTCCGGACTTTAACTCCTAGAATTCCCCAGCCAGCGAATGCTGGCTGGGGAATTCTAGGAGTTGAAGTCCGGACATCTTCAAGTGGCCAAGGTTGAGAAACACTGATCTAAGGCAAATCTGGTCACATACAGGCCAAATAACTCAAACTGAGAAGATGGAGGAGTACTGTTAAATCACCAAAGAAATTGGGGGAAATGCACATCCTGATATAAAGCTAGAACTCTTCACATTAAATGAAACACACATAAAAACATGCTCTTCTTGCTGAGATGAGGGATTATTTTACACCACATCCTGTCTTCCATATATCATTGGCCCAGAAGAAGCCCTGAGAAAGTTTAAAGCAGAGTTGGGAGAAAAATAAATTGCTGAACTATTATTGCGATAAATGGCCATCAATACATTTCACATTTGGCCTTTGCACCAATTAAAGGGTGCATGTGCACACACACATAAATGCACACTCACACTCTTATTGCAAACTTTCCTGCTACAGTTATTCCTCCATTTGTGCCTAGAAATAATGCTTCCGGTTCGAACAATTTTTGAAACCCACCACTGGGCCTTACTATTGGTTTGTGGGAACTTTTGCTGATATAAGAGGTTGGAGAGCAATTGACGGGCTATTGGAGTTTTCATATGGGGCCAATCTGGATATCATGCTTATTGGTTCCAAATTTCTGTACCATATAGTCCTTTCAGCCTGTTGGGGATAAGGCCCTGAGCAGAACTGATAAGCAGTTCTAAATCTTTCTCTCCATTCAGATCCCATGTTAGCAATTTGAGAGGGCTGAAAGTCACTCTATCAGCCTTTCTTAAGTATGAATAGTTAGAGCTAAGTAGGAGAACGCTGGCTGTAGCAGATAGACATTAGGAGGGAACTGCCAGAACATGAAAAAGGCAGCAACATAATTGATTGGTTCATTGAAAATGAAAATATTTTTTTGTTGTTGTTGTTACTGTTTTTTATACAATGGAGCGAAAAAAGAAATGAGAGAAGAATGAGTAAAATGTAAAACCAACTCTTAATAACAGAATAACGGAGCTGGGGGAGAGCTTGGACATCTTTTAGTCCAACGAATCTAAAAGCAGTTAAAATACTGAGATGTAAGAGATTCCAGTGGCACTTTTGTAACTTACAGGTACAAAACTCAAGAATTACGTCATCAGTTAAGTAATATTGGTTCAGGCACCTCCTCAGTAACTCTTTGCAAATGAATAAAATGCATCAGCATTTTGGAGGCCACATCTTATTTAAATACTATTAAACCCTGGCAAATTTTATAAAGATCTTATGACATAAAATTTATCATAAAGCAATTTATCACATAATACAAAATGTCATAAAACCTTTCCTGGGGTGATGTTTGACTCTGCTATACAGTTCGCCGTGGGCTAATTCCAAGGCAGGTACATCCTCTGAATGTATCCCAGTTTTTCCAGTGAAGGCAGCAAACATTATAAACTCTGTGATTGTTGAAGGCATTGAGGAATCTGAGAAGGAAATATCTCTGAAAGGACGACCCGAGGGGTCAATGGGCTGCCTAGTTTTTTTTTTTAATGTGAAATTACCTCCAAATGCAAGTTAGAATTAATTCAACTATCTATTGTGTTCCCTTTCATTCTATGCCATCAAATTTCCATAATTACATCTGTTCCTTCAGTCCATTACTTTGTTACTGAAAATGCTTCAACAAGGTAAATTATTTCATCCCCAGAATCTACCCTGCTGTGGTTTCCTATACAGTTAGTCCAATTCTCTAGGGCACTTCAAAAGAAATCTCAGAACATTCGCGCGCATCAAAGATAGAAGACCAACATTATTTGACCAAGATTAATAACCAGATCTCTGATAGTGGGACACAGCTCACATATGCAGTGGTGCTGTCGACGGCAAGAAACATTGGGGTAACCTTAAAATGATTGCAACAAGGCTGAATTTTGAAACTCCACACAGCTGCCACATCTCATATCACTGACACGGTGGTTCAACTCAGGAAAATTCCAAGGTGCTCGCCCTATATACGCCAATCTAAACACTAAGAAAGATTGCTTTATTCTGACAGATAATTCTCCATCTTTTCACGTCGAATTACCACAGATGAATGCTGTATGATATTACAGATAGTCATTAACATACAACTATAATGGTATCTGCCCAGTGGTGGGTTTCAAAAATTGTTGGAACCTACTCTGTGGGTGTGGCCTCCTTTATGGGAGTGTCTTGCCGCCCATGTGACCGGATATGAAATTATGAATTAGTACTTAGGTCGGTCCAAGTAGCTATTCAGAAGTTAGTGGTTAGAAGCAATTGTAAAGCAAGATATGGAATTAAAACCAGAAATATTTTGTTGGCTATTTGAAAGGGAGTATAACATATATTTAATTTTACACATGTTATCAGCTGCTGGAATTGTGTTTGCACAACAGTGGAAAAACAGAGATATGTAAATGAATAAATATTACAATGTGCAGGAATAAATAAATTGACAATTCAAATCAAGAAGGCTTTGAATACTTTTTCACGTGGGATTGGTTTTAGCAATTGCCAACTAAAGGAAACAGAAATTAGAAATCCAAAAGTATGGAAAAAAACACCAGTTATGTAAAGAAAGGTCCCTAAAATGTATAAGGAAATAGTACTAGATCATTATTAATGAGTAGATAACTGCGGACCTTACACACCCACCAGTGGTGGGTTTCAAAAAATTCTGGAACCTCTTTTGTAGGCGTGGCCTGCTTTCCGGGTCCACTGGTGGAACCTCTTCTAACCAATTCGGTAGATTTGACGAACCGGTTCTACCGAACAGGTGCAAACTGGTAGGAACCCACCTCTGTATCTGCTTCTTACAATGGGAAAGCAGGTCAGTCACATGACTCTCTTAAATTGATTACCTATTTTGCAGCAGTCATTAAGTGAGCATGGCAGCTGTTAAGCAAACATGGTAGTTGTTAAGTCGATGGTTCACTGTGGGTGCAGCTTTGTTCCAAACCAGAAGACAGCAGAACCATCATTAAATCCAGAATCATCTTTTTGGTGAGAGGGGACGGCACATGAATTTAATAAATAAATAAATAGTATATGGTTACATGACCATGGGATGCTGCTGCATGGAAATGCAGCCATATTGCCAAGTGCTTGAAATTTGGTCATGTGACTGCAAAAGAGGCCCAAGCATCAGAACCAAATCTGGATCCTAAGTCCCCTTTTCAGTGTAACTTCCAACCATTGCTAAGCACCTGGTTGTAAGTTGAGGACTACCTGTTCTCAAGATCATCTAAACAGGAAAGGAGATGCCCGTAAAAATAATTATGCTTAGCAGCTACTATTTACTTACCTGCATGCTCACAAAAACTGATCAATATTCAACAAAAGCTATAATAATATTCAGATGGTAGTGAATTAAAATTTTAATTAAAAAAAAATTACGGAGAACTTTAGAAGAGCAAATTTAGTTCCTGCTCAAGTTATCAGAACACAGAATCTTGCATTTTGGCTATAGTAAGTATCAGCATCTTCTCTACTTTATTAATCTGCCGTCTAAATCTTCTGCAAAACAATCACCCAGTCAAAATGCTAATAAGAACAATTTCATTCTGCTTGCCTTCCCCCCACCCCCACCCCCTTTGCTTGAATGATCCTAAAGGTTCTGGACCCATGACAATACCCCCCCCCAAAAAAAACAATTAAAACAGGTAATCAGATTGAAATATAATCACAGCACATAGCACCCTAACATTAACATAATTTAGCTGCTGCCATCAGAAAAGCCAGCTCAAACGCGACCATTTTATTTATTCTGGAAAATGTTCGGGATCAGACCACCTGAATCTTTCAAGGGAAAAGTATAATCTCGCCAATGGAAACTCCTCCCTTCTGATCACAGCGCTAGCCCTAGACAGTGCATTGTTTCAAATGTTCGTGCTTCACAGCTCCTTGAATGAAAGATGCAATTTTACAACTGTGAGGGTGCGAGAGAACATTTCAGTCGTTTTAGATTGCTCCCCAAAAGATAAAGGAAAGAAAAAAAGGCTCATAGAAACCAATTCCACCGAAGAGACTGAATTTCAACATGCATTAATGGCCACCTGCTGTACCTATCCCATCACACATATGCTTTGCCCAACTTTCTCAGCAAGACAGTTAATTGGAAGAATGTAATGGGTAAATCTAAGAATTCTTTGTGTGAGAAGTGACACTACAAACAAACTATGGATCTGCTAATATTCTATTTATGAAAAAGAATGCCCTTCTGCATTACATCACTGCTGTTTCGAATTTTAAAAGACAGCACTGATTCACAACTTTACAGTCTATCACTTGGCGGCACAACCCCCCCCCCCCTTAATTGTGTGAGCCAGATTCTATACTGGAGCGAAAAGGGAACCTGAAATCAGCCTCATCCCACAGCCCAACATATGGAAAATATTCCAGCCCTCCTCTCTCCTCCTGCCTCCTTTCCTAATGTTATTTTTAGGAAACCTTTCATGAGCAAGACAGGGGGAGTAAGGGAATAACGTCAAAATACAACAAGAAATAGCCAGACAAAGGAAGCAAGACTACAAGATTTTTAAATTATCCCTTATCAGTGCCACAATGGAAAGATGGAACTCTGATTCTACTATTCTTTCAGGGATACTTCTAGATGGAGGAGCCCGTCATATACCCGAGAACCAGTTCAACGGGCAGATGGGAGCCGAGGTGGCACAGTGGTTAAATGCAGCACTACAGGCTACTTCAGCTGACTGCAGTTCTGCAGTTCGGCGGTTCAAATCTCACCGGCTCAAGGTTGACTCAGCCTTCCATCCTTCCGAGGTGGGTGAAATGAGGACCCAGATTGTTGTTGGGGGCGATATGCTGACTCTGTAAACCGCTTAGAGAGGGCTGAAAGCCCTATGAAGCGGTATATAAGTCTAACTGCTATTGCTATAGCTTAAATGGCACACGTTGAGGAACATCCTATGTGGCACAGAATTGAGACAGGAGTCCCTGCATTCTTTACAAAGTGCAGCATTGCTGAGGACTAGGAAAGTATGTTCTACCTAAGCATTCTTGACCACAGGGTCAAGAAGCCAATGATGGGCAACTCATCTGTCATAGAATAAGCTACTGGTGCATTTCCATCTAAGGAGACCTGTGAACTGGTTCTGGACAGGTGCAACTACACGCTGCCAATTTGTTTTGAGAACTGAGATTTATTTTCCTTCCCCGCTGGGCTCCCTTGCAGTTCGTTTCAGAATGGAGCCAAGCAGGCCTTTCTGTTCTTTTGACAAATTGGAAGCTTTGTTGAATCTGTATGTGGTTATCTACAAACTCTGGCTTCATCCTGCCACCAACATCCTGATGAAAAGGCCTTTTAAAGGGAAAGATGCTTGACAGCTTTGCAGCTCCTCTTCCTAAGATTTTTGTTTTTGTTTATTTGTTTGTCAGATGATCAGATGAACAAAGCATGGGGTAAGAATCTGCAGAAGGACAAAAATAACTTTACAGTATTTCCTTCTTGTAGGAGGCATGAAGGAATTTTTGTTTCTCCAAGGTGTACAACTGCTGCGGGAAGGCCAGCGTTGTGATTCTTTATTTTATATTCTCTCTGCTTCAAGATTATAAGCAATATAATGCATTACTACTGCAATGCGCTCTACATGGGGCAGCCCTTGAAGAGTATTCTGAGACTTCAGCTCGTCCAGAATGCAGCCGTGCAAGCGATTGTGGGTGCACCTCGGTACACCCACGTTACACCTATCCTCCGTGAGCTGCACTGGTTACCGATCAGTCTCCGGATACGCTTCAAGGTGCTAGTTGTAACTTATAAAGCCCTTCATGGTATTGGACCTGGGTACTTGAGAGACCGCCTGCTGCCAATTACCTCCCACAGACCCATTAGATTGCACAGGGTCGGCCTCCTCCGGGTTCCATCTACCAGCCAATGCCACCTGGCCACTACCCGGGGGAGGGCCTTCTCTGTGGCGGCTCCGGCCCTCTGGAATGAACTCCCCGCAGGGATTCGGACCCTCACCTCTCTCCAGGCCTTCCGAAAAGCCGTCAAAACCTGGCTTTGCCGGCAGGCCTGGGGGTGATGAGTTCCCTCCCCTCTCGACATGTATGGTTGTGCGACTGTTGTTTACTTTTATTATTTGTATTTTGTTTTTTATGTTCCCCCTTTTTTCCCCCTTGAATTGTTCGCCGCCCTGAGTCCTCCCGGAGAAGGGCGGCATACAAATAATAAAATACAAATACAAATACAAGCACAAATCACCTTCACACTATTTTTAAAATTGGGAAATGGAAATAGCAGTGTTCTACAAGTGACTCTTACGATTTAGTTCTTTATACCTTTAACACCTGTTGAGAGAGAGCACAATTAAGGGTTCTCCCTAACATTTTAATTCGGAACAGTATTTCCCCAAAACAGTCATACACAAATGTGTCCCGAAAGCTGTATGATCAAATGCTTAAATACTGAAGGTGTATCAAATACTCAAAATGCAGGGATGAGAAGGGATTTTTCAGTAATCAATTAATTTTTCATAACATTGAATTTAAGAATGGATGACTGTCCAGTCTTATTGAACGGAGGAGGCCTGTCAGTTTTTCTCCCATAAATCTAGTTTTGATTCTTCTGATCTAAATTTTAAGTACTGTAGTTTGTTTAAGTGATCAAAGGTTTACAAAAACATTTTTTTTAAAAAAATTCTTCATATAAGAATGATCTTTGGCACACATTTCACATGTCGTAATTCTATATATGCAAATTTGGCATGGGAATTGAATTTGGATTCTGAGATCCAAATCTGACCGCTTTTCAAATATTTGTCAAAAAGACAAATCTCTAAATTTTGTGGCTGAAGATACATTTCCTGTTAAAAGCAACCATGTTCACAGAGTAGATCCAATGGTCTTTGCAACCACATCTCTCTCCAATTTTCCTAACGTGTTTAATTAGTAATTCTCCTCTTAACTCTTTGCCATCTAACTACATTATATTTTTTTCCAAAGACAATACATCTAATCTCTACCTCCAAAGCAACAAAACACACACACATTAAGGATGCCAACTGCAAATGTCAGGTTAAAATCAAGAACATAAGTCAAATAGACTTATGCCCACGCTTCATTATAGTTCAATTTGCTGATTTTATTGAGGAAGTTCTTGACTTTACAGTGAATATTCTAGATTAATTATTAGGGATGCCTCTACTATGGCTAAAGCAAACAGAGAGTTCCAAATTGATTGTTGCAGGAGGTTTTACTTCCTTCATTTGGTTATTTTCTACATTGTACAGGATTTCATTGATAAGCACAAAATGGAGTTATGTTGTAATGTTCTATGTGAACAGTACACCCTTACGTGGAGTTTTGAAACAATATTTCCCTAAAAGTATTATCTTTGTTATTGTCCTAATTATACTTTTGGGGGGGGGGTGAGTGGAGGGGAGAGAGAAAAATAATTTTTCTTTTTTAAACTAGATAATGAAATAATTTTCACTAGTTGATGTGTGTGGGTGTGTGTGTGTGTGTGTGTTTGCACCACAGTTCAGCTGATGTAAATTTTCCTACAAATTTATTCAAATGGGCTCAATTTGAGGGAAAATGAAGACAGGTATTTGGATACGGATTAATGGGGCCTTTGGCCCAACGACTTAAGATACATGCATTATCCATCCAGTTAAATATCTTCATATGGTGAGAAGCAGATCGCCCACTTCTTTAAACCTCCCCTGTAGAAGTTAAAAGATTCAAAACATTTGGGTTGCCAGGATTATGATCAATGCCGTTTTTGTAAGGTCAGTCTTGAGTCTAATTCCTGACACCTCGCCCGAGTTTAAAATAAATGTTCTTCATACTTGTTTTAAAAAGTACATTTAAATTTGATTTTTGATTTAATAAGGCCTCAAATGATTTCAGAATTTAATTTTGTAATCAATCTATAAATTTATAATTAAATTATAATTAGTTAGCGTGCCGGCTACTAAAAGACCTCTGTTCAAATGTTAGCTTACTAAGTGAGAATCTGAATGTTGGACTCAGTAAAAGCACCAGGATAGAAAAATGCCAAAATTGACCCAGAGTACCTTGGTTAGCACTGGTCTATGGTTACACGTCCACTCTTCATTTTTTGGAAGACCCTCCTAGTTGAAAATCGTGCAGTTTCATTTCTTCTTCCTTCCCTGCATTTCAGCCTGATATTTACTCTATTCACCTGACTTTCACTTGCAACAGAGAACACAAACGACCATTAAAGACCAAAACTATGGCACTCAAGAAGAAGAAATGGGCCCATCGCTATTATTATGAGCTTCAGTTGAAATATGGCAGTTGGCCTAATATGTTATAAGACCTCGTCATCCAAATACTTTTTGAACAATACTTGCTGATTATGTTTAAAAGATTGGGTTTGCTGAAATCATTATTCTTCCTTTCATTACCCACCCAACACCCTCACACACCCCAATCTCTGGCTGAGCTCTAGACCAACAGACCCTATTTAGTGAATCCAAAAATATTTTTTAAAGAATAGCATTCATTAGTTGTTGTTGTTTTTTTAATTTAAATTCAGGGTTTAAAAAAAAAAACACTTGACTAGTAATAGATGTTTCCATTCTCCAAAAGTAAGACTTTTAAAAATAAACCAAATAATGCAAGTTTATTACTAGATCTCCATGCCCATATTTTTACGTTTTCCCAAAATATAATTTTTGCCCTAGTGAAAAATCTCATGGTCAACGGCAGTCACATCCTATCCATATTCATCCAAATGTTTCCAAGATCTTTCATATCAATAAAGTTTCTGGGCCTTTTTTTTTTCAGAATAATTGTTCATTTCCTTGCCATACAAATTACTAACTAGATAATTTTGTAAGCATTAAGAAATTCAGTACTCACATTCCAGCAAGCTTGATGTCTCCCTGTGCTCTAAACAACCGCAACTGTGACGAAATATGGCTAAGGTATCTAATTTATAACGACTTTTCAATATTTCTACCCATGACTTGTGCTAGCATCAATATTTGCTGTTAGTAGACTCCCTCTTGTCTAAAATGAGCAAATTGCTTTTCTAAGTTATAACCCTTAAAAGTCTTACTACACAAGTTGTTCCATGCTTGCCATGAAGTACAATATGCTCTTTCGAATTGCTCCTTTATTTTCACATAGCTGGCAGAAGAAAATTTCTTGGTGGATTGGTGCCCTTCAGTTTCGGGTTTTCTAGGTTTTTGTGTATTGTTAATGCTGATTCTTTCTCTCTCTTTCTATCTCTCTCTCTCTCTCTCTCTCTAAATTATAAACTTTTGTTTCCAAAGTAGTAGAGAGAATAATTCTAAACCAAAATATTTGGTCAGAAAGAGTTATGCATACAAGTCCGAGAAAAGAAGAGAGACGGTTTGGAAACAGAGTACAATATACTATAGCTACCGCAGAATAAATCTAGAATACTGTCAGTAAAAAACAAAGTCCTCGGCATAAACCAGAATTTCAAATACGAAATGAACAGATCAGTTATTTTGTAAAAATCTATTTGCAGTACTTCAAATATTCAAATTAAAAAAGTAGAAATAGTAACAAAAACATTATAAGTAAGCTATACAAATATATAACCCTGAGTATTTTATTAATAAATATACATTTGCATATGCACACACACACACAAACACACACACACACACTTTATTCACTTTTAAAATAATAGATACTATTTCTTATTTAAAATAATATCATTTTTCTCTCCTATAAAGTGGAAGTGATACTTTTTGCTGCCACGAATCAATTCCAAAATTCATAATGTTGGTTTATTTAAAAAAAACAAGAATGGAAAATCAACTACCTTCTTTTTCCCCCAAAGCTGATTCCACCACCACAAGCAGACTCTTATGGTTAAGAAACAAAGAGTGGGTTTGCTAGAAGCTCTTTCTGTCTAGAAGCTGCTACACAAAAAGTCGCTAGTATTCTCCAAACTGCTGGTTGCTAAAATATTGCCAAGAGATGTGGGAGGGGTGGTGGTGAGGTTTTCCACTGTGTTAAATATCCAGGTCTCTGCAAGTCTTTTGAAGAGCCTTGTGTACAGCAAGTAAAAAGGGCTTGCAAAAAATTCAGTTCTGAAAATGAATAGCAAACAAGCATGCTAGATTGTTTCACAGGAACCAAGCTGACTTTGATCTAATTGTTTTCACCATTATTTTCATTTAGAACAACTATTTTCTTTCACTGAATCCTCCCCACCATCTCAGCACCTTGAGTCCAGTCTTCTGTTGCATCTGCCTATGTCTGCTCTCTGTAACTTAATATTTCTCCGTGTTAACAAAATCAAATACACAAATATAAAATGAATCACACTGAAAAATGAAGCCCCATATAAACAATATTAAACTGACAGGTGACAAGAACACAGCACAAAAAAAAAAAATTCTCCGGCTACTTTATTTTAAAACCATCCAAAATCATGCTAAGAAAGCAACATTTACTAGCAAGTTATCTAGAATGGCATGTAATTTCTATCAGAGGAAATAATGTTTAATAGTTGTTATTTGTACCATGACAAATTAGTAGGCTTGATGAGCATCTGCCTTACCAAACAATTTATTCTTGAGTATTGTCAATGTTTTTCTCTTCTCTATCGACACATATTCCATAGGCCCAAAATAAGAAGCGATAACAAGAGACAAGGACAATGGCCATAGAAAGGGTCCATGGTGAAAACTGGGCCCAGAAAACAGCCTTGCTGATCCGCCAGCAAAAAAGAACGAAGCAGAGCTACATGCAACTAGTTTAGCCTGAACAGATTGCCACGCAACATGCAGAAACTACCTAGAATCAAAACTGTAGTCGAGTTTCAGCATGAAATTAGGCATTCTGGCTCAAAAAAGTGGGAGGCAGTGTGCTATATTATTGAAATGGGCCTACATAATATTGAGTGTGGAAGCATGGAGGACAACATGATCAGACACCTTGAAAAAGGTTGAAAATTGACATGCCTGAATCAGGAATGCAGATTCACTAGATCGCACATATCTTCATTTAGATCAAGGAAAAGTGGACCTAGATTAAGAACCATCAGATTAGGAATTTGTGGAAATAAATCTCTTAGGAGTTTTAAAAAATAGCCTTGTTTTAGTTTAGGGATTTAATTGTACGAATAGTCATCCTGATTCTAATCCTTCCAACCACTTTTAGGGTTCTTCTGTGGGTATACCTCCTATAAACAAAAGAATTCCCACCCACCTTGGTGAGTGAAGAACGTGAAAGGGGGTAGGGTAACTGGGTGATGCAAACTATTCACTACACCCAGTACGGTCTTCCTAACCTATTGAAGCATGAGCTTTAATGGACAATAGTGAGTTTGCATGTATTTTTTTTTAAAATATAACCTCCATAACCCTTCTATTTCATGAGATAAAACCTACACTTTTTAAAAGTGAAAGTGTCCCATGGCTAGGAGTGCTTAATAATCTTCCTTTGACTCTGGTCCATTTGAAACTATTAATACCTAAGACCACATCCATCAATTCTTCTCTTCTTTGGTCTGTATTAGGTAGTCACTAATCGTCCAATTCATCTTTCTAGAAAGGATTAAAATAAAATGACGTTACCGTCTTATTTTTTTAAACCCAGTCTATTCCCAAATTTTCTACACCATTTTCAGAGTCTGCTTCATACTTACATTCTTTAATTGGATTGTGCCCAAAAAACTATTTTTTGCCAAAGGGGAATGGACTTAAAAATAAACTTTTGTGATTTATAGAGGCGAGGGGCTTCCTTCTTGCCCTGGAACTGGCAACAATCTGCATGCCTGTTAGGAAGGCAAAGCTTTTCCTTCTTTAGAACCAGCCCTTAACTACATACATATATAAGCAGAAGCTGAATTCAGATGCTCCAGTTTTAAAATTACAAAATGTGGCTTTAAAGAAACTATCCACTTACTCAGGCTTTTCCCCCCAGCGCTCACCCTGAGATCCACACACTGACTTAGAAATAAGTCCATTAAACCTGATGAATCTTAATTATGACTTTGTGTAAAACAGGACTGAGTAACTGCAGTGCTTTGCATGCTTCCTCAGGACCAGAGCAGCTGCTGTTGCAGCTGGCAAAACCTTCTAGCCTCTTCTTGAAGAAAGATTCTGAACTCTGCCAGGCCTCTGAACAATCTGCATCTCTAACCCCTTTTCTTCTGCTCTCCGCCATGGTGTCCTTTCTTGTAAAGAAGCATGCAGTTTATTTCTTTAGAAATAAACGTTCATTTGCAGGTTTCAATTCAAAGTGCTGTCTTTTTTCCCAGGCCATTCTGGCTCTCTTACTTCCCAGCAGGTTGAAATGAAAAGTGTAGGCGAAGATGTTGCTAGTTAGGCATCAGGCAATGATTATTCCTGAACTTCCAAGTAAGCCTTGCTTTCTGTGTGAACTGCAGAACACTGAACTAACAGTAACAAATTAAAAACAACAGCACCAAGAACTCATCAACCCCAAAAGAAGGTCCAACTAAGTCTGTGGAAGAGCTACAGGTAATCTCATTTTTAATGAAATCCAAGAACTGAAGGCCACAGCATGACTAGAAGCAGAGATGGGGTTGTTCAATTCTTCTCTGTCATTTTTTTTCCAGCTCAAAATCACCCCCAATTACTTTTTATCAGCACAAGAAAAGCATATAACTTCCATGAGAAGAGGACCCTTTTTGGATGTGAAAAGTCTATTTTCCAGTTAAAACAATAAAAAACTATAAGAGTCTTTTGTTCTCTGCAGATAGTACAAATATTATACACAAAATTAAGTGACTATAAACATACCAATGAATAATGGGTGAGGGGGGCAGTCTACTAATTCCTCCAGTGTTGCATGAGTACAATTCCATAAGCCCCAGCAGCAATCAAAACTGATTGAATTGAATTGAATTTATTGCATTTATATGCCGCCCTTCCCCCCCCCCAAGGGGACTCAGGGTGGCTCACAATCCAAGTCAGGGAAGGGGGTACAGATAAGGGGGTACAGATAAGGGATAAAAAAGACGAACAGAACAATACACAATTTAAAAAGCACACAACAACCATACCATTCGAGGGGGGGGCAAAAGCTCTTTAGCCCCAGGCCTGTCGGAACAGCCAGGTTTTAAGGGCTTTGCGGAAGGCCTGGAGGGTGATGCTTAACTTTCTAGACTATCAGAACACCAGCTTAACTATCCCTATCATAGAATCACTTCATATCCTTTATCTTATCTAACACAATCATCCACGGATAATCTATCACCCTTTTCTTCCAAAAGAGATAGCACTATGCTATCCAAACTTTTTTCCAGTCTCCCAGAATGACGTGCATGCAAATTCTCATCACAACAGTGTTCAATGTAAGTTCAAAATACATGCCATAATTAAAACTGAGTATATTATACTATGCCCTGTCCCACCGATTTTAGATCTAGCAAAAACCAAACATTAATATTCCCTCTAGAATTAGCCTGAAAATTCCATCTAACCCTGAATGAACAAATGGTGGTTCCTTTTTTGGCACTCTCTTACAGTGATATTCTTTTTTGTTTCCTTTAAAAAAACAACAACATCCAATTAAGCTCTGCTCAGGTTTAAAAGGTTGCAGGACAAATCAGGCCTAGATGGTTTATTTCAAAATCATAAGTTAGATTCCACAGAAAGTCTGCTACCATTTCACATTTACTGACATTCATCATCAAAAGGAGTAAATGTCTTCTATTTTTGCACCAACAGGCTGTAGAGCAAGTCCTTCTGCAATTCACACATTATATTTGAACTGCATTTTGTTGGCAGTGTTTTTACTAGCAAATAGCCTGCGCTGTTTAACTACCAACACTCATTAATCAATCAGAATGTTGATATTAACAATAATGGAAATGATGCTGCACTAGGTGAATGTAAAAGTTCTGTTTTCAGTCAGTACCCAAGTCTATAACTATGGGATAGGAGTAATAATAATAATGATAATAAAATTTGATCATTCAACTGCTGTAGCTTACAAGGCATTTCGTACAGAGATGACATTCACTTTGCTGTTATTTTGCAGGCTTCACCAATTGCTCGGGTAGCCTAATCAAAAAGCAGCAAAACATTTTTCCTATGAAAATAGGAGAGATTTTTTACCATCTTGTTCCACTGGTAAGATTAGGGGAAGATCAGATGCTGCATTTACTCACTCATTCATTCAAATGAGCACCATTTCTCTCCCAGGATATTTAGTTTCCTCCTGTATAATCTTTTAATCCACTACCAAAAATGCTAACTATTTCATAATGGCTTGGTCATTGCCACATGCTTTCCATCTTCAAGGTGAAGGTGAGCTGCCTGTGAAATCTTTCCCATAGCAAACAGAAAGTCACCATTTGGTTCATGGCCCCCATTGTTCTTCAGCCCACGAAAGTGACTTCCTGGACAATTACAAGCCAGGGAGACCATTTCCTCATGAGTTAAGATGGGAAAGGCAAACAAATCTATTTTGCCATCTGAATTTCAACACAATGAAAAGCTGAAAACTATCCTTGCCCTTCTCTGTTTAGCAGGCCTGTGCAGGGCGCATGAGCTGGGGGGCAAAAGCTGCTCCCTCCAGTTTGCCTGGCCCAGAGACTTCATGGAGTGGGGGCAACAAAGGAGAAAGAGACTTTTACCAAAAGGCAGGCTAATGTTTTGGTTTTGTTGTTTTCCTTTCATTTGGGGGAATGTTTTGCCTGCTTTTAATTGACCCAGAATACCACAAAATACCCAGGAGCCTTTCCTAGAAGCATTCTGTCCACCCAGCCACCCTTTCACAGGCTCAATCACTCTCTCCAACGAGCCGGCCTGGCCGACCTCCTCCTCCGTCAGAATCCGGGAGAAGAAGAAGGCAATTGACTTTCTCCCTTCCAAAGAGGGAATGAGGAAGATTTTAATTTAGTCGTTCATCGCGGTCAGAGGCCTCCCCTCTTTTCCCTAGGAAGCAGAGAGCCAGGTTGGAGCCACCCCTTTCCCCAGCTGGCCTTTTGGGGCGGAATAGAATCGTTGCGGGGGGAAAAGAAGCTACAGAAAGATCTCCACCCGGCTGCTTTAAGAGACATCTTTCTGAAAGCTCCCCTCAAAACCCGCTGCCACCAACCCAGTAGCCAGGCTCTCTTCTGCAGACGAAAAGGAACCAGCCACCACCGGCCTGGAGAACCAAGAACAAGCCTCTTCGTAATGAGAAGTGTGGCACTCTCGGTCCTCCAGCCACCGGCGCTTTCGGCTTTCCATTCATCCCTCGGAGCGCAAGAAATTCTCCCAGCTTGTAATGCGTCTCATTAGGGAACCCCCTTCCTTTTTCTTTTCTTTTTTTTGAGATGCGTCGATTCTTGGCTGATCTCCTTAAACACAAACACACACACACACACACAATTTCGCCTTAAAAGCTCCAAGGTGCAGCGCGCAAACAAACGCCCGTCTGTTTTTCTCTCCCCGCCCACTCCGCTTCCATTTTATTTAAAGACCCCTTTACTTTTTCATTCGGCGCAAAGAGGGGCGCAAATGATTAGAAGTCAAACCCTCGATTTGCCCCAGGAGACAGTCCCGGAATTGACTAACCACCCCACACCCCCACCGTCGCTCCTGAGGCTGCCACAGTTTCAGATCTCAAGATCTTCGGGCCGCCGCTCTGCCCAGTTCCAAAGCGGTTCGAGAAAGTTAAATCGTCGCCCCTGCCTCGTGCAAATCCATTGTTAGTGGCTCAGAAACCCCTGCAGCGCTGGAGGGGAGACGTTGTGGTCGAGGGGCCCCTTCGTGTCTTTTCTCACGGACACACCCTCCCCGGGGAGGCCCCGGTCCGTCCCTTGGGAACGGCTGGAGAGGAATCCTAAGCGCCTTCGGACAGGGACTTTGGTTTCGCAATTGCTGTGTAGTGTGGCACGTACAATAAATAATAACGGGAGGATGGGTGCCCCCCGCCACACCCTACCCCACCCGGCACATGCCTAAATCCCTGGCAGCCTCTACTCTGAGTAAGGAAACTTCAAGGAACATTGAGGGACGGATTGTTGGGGTGCAGCTGCCGCGGATCACCGAAACGTTCGGGGAGGGGAGGGTGTAGCAGAAAGCGCAGTTCTCAAAGTCAGATGGAGGAAGAAGTCGGAAGGGGAAAGGGGTTAAAGACGCCTAAAGGGTGCTTAAACGGACCCGGTCTCTGGCGGGCGAGGGGCGTGTGGTGCGCCGGAACTTTTAAGCTTAACTCGCCGATGCGCCTGGCGCCGGTCGGGATCGTGGCTGTGCGAAGGAGGGGAGGGGGGTCTCCGGGATTCAACCCCCTCCCCAGCCCATTCCCTTTTCCCGCTCGAAGGCGAAACAGCGCCCGACCCACCGAGAGCGCGGCAGCTCCCCGACCCGGCCGCGCGACGCTCACACCTTTCCACGGCTACCTCCTCCTCCTCCTCCTCCTCTCTGCCACCTCCACAATTAAGACATTAATTAAAGCCCACGCCCTCATCTCCGAGGCTGCCCCGAATGAGCTTCTCGGCTTGCTTATTACTTTCCAAAGTCGAAACCACTGGAGGAGGAGGAGGAAGAGGCGGCGGCAGCGGCGGCCGCTCTGGCAGCCCGAGCACAAAGGCGTGATTGTCCGCCGCTGCTTTGGAGGGAAAGTATTAATAAGAGAGGAAATTATTGATTTCCACGGCACGTACCGTGATGGCGATGAGATTTGGGGCAACGGTCAGAATCCCATATATATGCGCGCACATAAATACTTGTGGTTTGTTTGTTTTTCCCTCGGGGTTAAAAAATAAAAAGAATAAAAGCGAAAAGCAAAGCCCCGCCGGGGGTGGAGGGCAGCGAAGTCCCCTCTCCGCAAACCATTCAGGCTTCTTGCTGCGGCAGGAGTGGAGCTGGAGGCGGCGGATGAGGCAGCGGCGAAAAGAGGCACCACGTGGAGCTCAGCGAGGAGGGCCCGAAGCCGAAGAGCGAACGAGCGAGCGGAAGGGAGGCGGCGGCGGAGTCCGTGGAGGTGCGGACGGGAGCAACTTGGGCAAAGCGCGACTGCCCCCCCCAAAGACCCCAGAACTTCGCCCGGCGCTGAAAGGGCAGGCGGGAAGGCAGGCACCGCGGCCCCCGAGCTCCCCGCGTCTAGTCTTGCCGAGCTTCCCTCCCCGCTTGGATCGCGTTTTACTGGAGCGGCTGCTGGATTTGGAAAGAGATTCTCCCAAGACTGGAGAAATGCCACCTTCTGTGCCGCCGGATTTGCAACCCTTCCAAGCTGGAGCGGTGCACTTTAGCGGAGGGGAGGGGGGCAGAGAGGGAATGGGGAGGGGGGAGAGCGAGAGAGGCAAGCGGGAGGTGGGGGGGGAGAGAGAGACGTGGAACTGGAGCCTTGCTGGGAGTTTGGGGGCTCCCTAGAGTTTCCTACCCTTTGGGGCCTGCGCTACGCTATTCCATTCGCCTTCGCTTCTACCCTCTTTGCCCCCCCGCCCGCCCCCGGCCGATCCATAATACCGGGGCTCGGTCTCGGAGTGCACCCCGTGGCCTGTGGTGGCGTGGCGGGCTGAGAAGGGCGGGCACGAATCGGAGGGCGCTCTGATAAAAGAGTTTCCTAGCCCTGTTGGTGCCGCCTTCGAAGTTCGTGGAAGCGGCGCCCGCCTTGTGCAGACGAAGGAACGGGCTGGAATAAGGGCAGCTGCAGATGGAGCGTCCGTAGACCGGAGGCGCCCATTGGATTCGGCTCTTATTAAAACAGAGGGAAAGGCGTAAGACGAATTCAAAAGGGGGGGGAAGAAGACGGAATGGAAAGCGGGAAAGGCCGCCGAAGATCCGGCTTCTGCCCCTTCCCTGAATAGTCGGCGAGAGGACCGCGAGGATCTGCAGGAGTCGGAGAAAAGGGAGCCCCCACCCACCCACACCCACCCCGTTTTTGCCTTGTGCCCTCCTGAAACAATAAAAGACAAGACACCAAACTTCACTTGCGGTTTGGGTTCCCCCCCCCTTCTCCCCCCTTTGTGGTGATGTGAGCAGAAGGCTGGGATTTCATAATTAGGTCGCCTGTCAGAAAGTTTGAGCCAAACCAAAGCAGGCGCAAGAGAGACAAGTCAGCCCCTTCCCTCCCCCCCCCGGCGCCATCCGCCGCCGCCTCCCCCGTTCAAGCTAGGCCGCCCCGGCTTTTGACTCGCCGCTGACACTGCCGCCCGACCCCCCCCCCCGTTTGGCACCTTCGCGAAGGGACGGGGTGGGTGAGTGGGTGGGTGGCTGGAGCGGAATACTTCTGCGATCCTGGATAATCTGGCTGTTTTTTTGGTTTAACGAGACGGACCCCCCCCCCGCCCCGTTTTTTCTCTGAGCCTGCCCATATCTGGGGGCGGGGGCTTCTGCGCGCAGATTCCGTACGAGCCCCCTCCCAGCGAACAATGGGGAGAAACTCCCTTCACAGCGCAAGAGAGGCCGGGAAATAGGGGCGGCGGGGGGCGCGCTGGACCTCGGGGAAACGAAGCCCCCTCCTCCTTTACTCTTCCTTTACTCTTCAGCCATTTCAAACAAAATCCAGCGGGCTCTTCTTCCGCGCATCCCACTGTCATTGTACGTGTCTCTAAGGCAATCGCGGAGCAAAACACTGGCGCCAAGGAGAATTTCGAGCGGGTTGACAGCGGGGCTGCAGCAGCAGCCCCTGCGCCTTTGCCCAACTCTTCTGGATGGCGGAGCAAACGCTGCTCTGCTCGCTCCTGTCCCATCAGAAACCTGCTTCTTCCAGGCAACTGTGGTGGAGGAGGGCCGGGGCGCAAAGATTGCAGGCGGGGGATGGAAGAATCCCCACTGATGGCGGGTGGGGGTGGCGTTTTGCAACGGGACCGACAAGCGGAACAAGGAGGTGCCTCTTGCGTCCGTCGGTGCCCGCCACTCGTTGGCGTCCTCGCTCACTCCAAAAAGGCGCCGCCGCCAGCTGAAGAGGGCTCGGAGTCATCACGTGGACGCTATGCTAATCGAGGCAGGTGACTCATAGGTTGGTGGAGGGTGGGGGGGGGGACGTGCTCGGCTGAGCTCGCCGCAGCAACCCTCCCTCGCCGCCTCGTGAGAATGCGCGCTTAGAGAGAAGGTCTTCTGCGCCTCCGGATTGCAGAGGCGGGGAAAGCCGACTCGAGCCTCAATCCTCCGCGCGCTTCCTGGGAAGTAAGCCACGTTGAATTCAGTGGGACTTATTTCCCGAGGAAAGACCCTGGGGCTCATGTCTTCGATTTGAGGGGGGGGGAAATAAGGCGTGGATGTGTCAGGAGAGAAAGGGGGGGCGGGCTTCTCCAATTGAGTAACTTCTACGATTTATGGAAAGGGAGAGCAAAGAAAAGGGAAAACTTTCTCGCCTTTGGGAAGGTCTCGAAATCTTCGTGGTGAAGGAGACTTGGAGGTTTACTTTTAGGCTTGGAAATACACACACACACAGACACACACACACAGACACACACACATAATTTCCCTTTCATTGTTCTGGCCTCGCTTAACTTTGCGAAATAAAACAGTGACATTCAGAATGCGCACATAACCTGCTGATGTGTTAGGCAGGGAACACACCGAATTCACGCCGACAGGATCCCTATGTCCTTTTCGCTTTCATACTCCATCCGACACGAAGGAAAACGGGCGTTTTTGCCGAGTAAGGACAAAAGTATTAACCGCAGGACGAAAAACTGTCCTTTCAAGTCAAAAGACGTGATTTTACGGTCGGCCGTTTCATTTTCTCTCTTCTTGGTTTGAATTTCCAAGCGAAGGGTTTTAAAATAACTCAGGTCGCTTGCCCACACTAGTTCCTGAAATGCAGACTTCAAGCACCTACCAACACTTTTTAACTTTTACTACTTACTACTACTACTACTACTACTACTACTACTACTACTACTACTACTACGTCTTATTGTCGTCGTCATTATCACAATTTAGGTCTTTCAGATTTTACTCAAAAGTAGGCTGAAGATGGCGCCGCCTGCGTGGAGCCGAGGCGAACGAACGGGACAGGTTTCGGCGTCTCGAACAGGCAGAATCGGCGTGGATGGACCGAGCCGCTTTTCTCCTCCCGCGGCCGCGGCTCCCCTTCAGCCCCGAAACTTGCGTCGTCTTGGACTGGAGCGGTTTGCAGGCTCCGAAGCGCTCTAGTCTGGATTAAAGGCGAGGATCCCGCTTGGCGCAAATCGTGCCTGTGGTCTTGCCAGCCTCCCTTCTTTCCCTCGGGCGAGGAGACGGCGACGCCCCGCTCCTAGTGGTTTTACCTATTTGAAATAATACTATCTTGGTATTCTTAACGAAAACTGGCAGGCAGAAAACTTCCCAAGAGACCAACCAAATAGTCACACGAAACTGTACGCAACTCTTTCCCCGCCGCGCCTTTGCGAGATCGGGGCGGGAGAGGGAAATCCAGCCTGTTGATTTCGGATTCTCCTGCCGACTTTCCTGCTGATCGAGGCTGGGGTGGCCCAGGAAAGCAGCAAAGGGGCTTCTCGCCCTTCTTCAGGGTGAATACATTGTGGGGGGCAATCCGAGGGTAGTTCGGCAAATTTAGGCTTGATTACTCTGGAGCAAAAAAAACCCTGATGCTCTGTAGATTTTAATCCCGCCTGGAGACTTTCAGATTTCAAGTTGCAGTCGATCTCAGCGGAGATATCTAAGTAGGTCTGCTTCTCCCATCGAAATCAACGACGCTTCCAAGCAGTTCCGCTTGGCCCCTTCCTGCCCTCGGTGTATTTTTTCCACCAGCGATTGCGCCAACCGAGGGTTTTAATTCCCATCTCAAGAGCGATCGGTGATTAAGGCCCGCAGAGCCATCCCCAAAAGCCTTGCGGGAGGCAAGAGACTTGCGGGAGATGCTCTACTCGGCTGGACTTGCGGAAGAGATCAGCCTTCTTCCTTTTTGCCCGAAGGTTGTGTTTTTAACCACGCAAGATCACATTGCAGTCCTTGTGTGTTTGAATATATTAGCTCTAAATAATTTCCCTTACCACAAAGCAGAAATTTTGGACAAGCGATATTTGAAGGGAAAATCCCAAACAGAGCCTTCGAAAACTTCAGGCAGATCTAAGCCACCAACACTCTTCCTCATATTAAAATAGGATTGCCGTGAAAAGATCCCTAATCATTAACTCCACGCTTCCCCCCAACTCCCCGTATAATTAAACAAACTTCTGGGAAATAGTTACGAAGAGGCCTTTGCTGACTCCTCAAAACGCCAAACAAATCTGATGTCTTTAATAAATAAATAAATAATAATGCTATCGGTTGTCCCTGCCGTCTCTTTTGAAATTGAAATTTCTAATGTCTTTAAATATTCCAGGTGTGAGAAGAGTTTGCATGCTATTGGGTTTTCGGTGGGGCGAGACTTTTGTGGTCCTTTTTCAGGAAGAAAATACACCAAAGAAATCGGACGAAGAAATTTCTCAAAGAAATTGAGAGAATGAATCTCTGAGCGCCGCATTTAGGAATTCCAAACCAACAGAATTCAAGAGAAAACGCTTCTCTTTTCCCACCCCACTCAAAGCAAAAGCAACCTTCGCAAAACTGTGCTTAATGTTCATTTAATTCTAGTATCAGTGTTTTATCAGAGCCTTTGCTTTTCGGCTCAAATATGCGCGCTGTGTGTCTTTTTCAAACAGGGCGTCCTGCGTCGTTCTTTACACTCTTACCATTTCTTTTAAAACGAAATCCTCCTTTGTCTACGTTTTCCGATGAAGTTTAAACACTTAGACGAAAGGGGGAAGTGGGATGGGCGGGTGGATGGTTACAGGGGGGTGAAGCGGCACTGCCTTGCTCCACTTATTTTCAAGTAACCCCCCCCCCCAGGTTCCTGCCGGCAAAACAACTTTTTATTTATTGTGAAGGTGTTCCTATTCCTCTCAATGAGGCGAATGGGCATTTGGGTATTTGCTGCTCCGAGAGGGTTGGAGTGGGGGGCTCTCGGTTCTCAGAAGGAACTTTCAACTTCAACTTTAATAGGATTTGTATGGCGCCCACTCCCTTGGGACTCTGGGCGGCTCACAACCAAAGTAAAAACATATACAATTTTAAACATACAATTATTTAAATTAATATATCATCCATTCAATCAAGTGGGGCTGGATATTAACCCCCGAAACTTTCACAGGCAGATGAGGGGGGGGCAGGAAAGAGAAGCGGCTAAGGGGCTTCCTTAACTTAGCTGGCGCCTGGGGTCTATTTTAAGGAACCAGGTAGAAGGGAAGGCTGAGTGCAGGTAAGTCTCCCGAGAACTGATAATTAGGAAAGGGAAAGAGAGGAGGGGGCGGGAGGCATTACTTGGAAAGAAAGTTATAGGATGGGATGCGCGGCGAAAAGTGGGTCCAACAAGCGCCCCCCCCTTTTCTCTTCCTGGTTTCTGCACACCCGATGGACTTGGAAACCCTTCCGGCCTCTCTGCCTATCGAGAGAGGGAAACTCAGCCCAGCTAAGACCCAGCTCAGCCTCTCCGGCGGCGAGGCCACCCGTTGGCCGCTGTTGGACGGCACGCCAGAAGCTGGGACTTCAAAGGCGCTGGACCCGGGGAACGCGAGTCAACGAGCCTTCGGCGCGGGCCAGACGCTAGGATGATTCCAGGCCAAGCTGGACAGTCCTCCGGGGCGACTCGCCCAGCCAGCAGCGATTCCCGGGCTGTTTTGGCCCACTCCCTCTCCCTCGGGGCCCAGGAGCAACCCTTCCACCGTGCCATAGCAGGCGTCCCCGAACCCAGAATGCCGGACAACTCTCCTGCCGTGACCCGCAAACGGAGGCAGGTGCTTGGAATCACTTTCTCCGAAGGGCCTCTACGAAGGGAGAGAAAACGCCTCCCCTAGGCCAGTTGGGCTTCTTCAAACAGGCAGGAAAGGGCTTCCCTTCGGGCAGCCTTGGCCACGGGGAAGAGGCCTTGCTGGGCCCTAGAAGTGATGGGGAAGGGAAGGGGGTTGCATGGAGAGTGGAACCAGCCTTGGGGGGGGGGGGGAGAGGGTGAGTGACCGCTGAAGAAAACCCTGGAGAATCATTGCCCCAAAGGCTGCAATACAAAGGAGACCTGGGAGATATTTGAATTGTCTTATCCTTGAGAGCCGGGAGAGAAAGGAAGTCAGGCAGGCATTTATTATAAAGTCCTGAGATATCAGGAACCTTTATCAGACACCATTTTCCTATAGTAATAGCAGTTAGACTTATATACCGCTTCATAGGGCTTTCAGCCCTCTCTAAGTGGTTTACAGAGTCAGCATATCGCCCCCACAGTCTGGGTCCTCATTTCACCCAGATAGATAGATAGATAGATAGATAGATAGATAGATAGATAGATAGATAGATAGATAGATAGATAGATAGATAGATAGATAGATAGATAGATAGATAGATAGATAGATAGATAGATAGATAGATAGATAGCAATAGCAGTTAGGCTTATATACCGCTTCATAGGGCTTTCGGCCCTCTCTAACCGGTTTACAGAGTCAGCATATTGCCCCCAACAACAATCCGGGTCCTCATTTCACCCACCTCAGAAGGATGGAAGGCTGACTCGACCTTGAGCCGGTGGATAGACAATGGCTAAAATGATGATTCATTGCTTCTTTCTACTTAAAACAGTGTTTCTCAACCTTGGCCACTTGAAAATGTCTGGACTTCAACTCATTCGACTTCAGCGAATGCTGGCTGGGGAATTCTGGGAGTTGAAGTCCAGACATCTTCAAGTGGCCAAGGTTGAGAAACCCTGACTTAAAGAGAGTCAGTGCCTTGACAAGTGGTTCATCTCTCCCACCATGCTATGTTTACCAACCGGTGGTAGCTAATTAACCTGCCAGCCTCAGTGCTTCTGAGAAGACTGCAAAGGGTGGAAACCCTCGTCTTCTCCCATAGTTTATCCAAGTTACAGGTCTACTATTAGTTCAAATACCTAGCTGTCATTGTCAACAACTGTCAACTTACATTTAAGGATACCTCATTCTGTCTTTTTTTAAAAACAATATAATTTTGACCCATTATCTTGAAGCAGCCAATTGTAACGTTCCCGTGGTTCGTCCATGAGGCCAATGTGGAGAAAAGACACGGACACGATCTTTCTCGGGATGGAGCGACGACCCAGATTGGGGGTCTGAGAGCCCCTTTTATTGAGATAGGACAAAGGCAGGAGGAGCAATAGCATGTGATTAAAAACAGCCTGTAAAAGTACAATTTCTAATCTACTGCTCAAGGAAGTTCTGTCTATTTCTGTCTTGAAAGAGCCGAGGTGGCGCAGTGGGTAGAGTGCAGTACTGCAGGCCACTTCAGCTGACTGCTAGATCAGCAGTTCGGCTGTTCAAATCTCACCGGCTCAGGGTTGACTCAGCCTTCCATCCTTCTGAGGTGGGTAAAATGAGGACCCGGATTGTGGGGGCGATATGCTGACTCTGTAAACCACTTAGAGAGGGCTGAAAGCCCTATGAAGCAGTATATAAGTCTAACTGCTATTGCTATTGCTATATATGGTCAAATCCTGGGCGTCATTGGTAGGGCACATCTCAGGATGTTATGTTATGAACTATCAGGATGTTATGGGGTTTTAGGAGTTTGTTTTCTCCTGTGTGGTTCAGCGTGGCTCGGCATGCCCTGGTATGAACTGGGCCATGGGTGACCCACACCTACACAAGGAACTATATTACAACAGCCAATTCCAGAAAAGATTAACTATGTGAAGAAGGTGCATTTTCTATGTCCTGTTGTTGAGGAGATGGCCATAAATTCTGCAAATAGAAATGGTGAGGCATTTTCCCCTTGCCGTAAGAACCACAATTACAAGAGATCTACTATCAATAGTCATCCTTTATCAGATAAAGTATATCTTAAGTTTAACTCCCAAAGGCTTTCCTCACAGAGATCCTTCACCTTCCAGGAGTTTTTATCAGCACATGTTAATCTGAATTTATCTGCAGTGACCTTTAGAACTTTAACATTTATGCTATTTTTATGCCCTTTCTCCTGGAGTTATTTATATGACATTTTTTTTCTGGAATTATATGACATTTTCAGTTACGACTGAACATTTGAAACTATCCACAGGTCCAATGATTCTAGTCTCACATTAGCATCTCTCGATGCTACATATTATCTTATATGGTGGACCTGTCAAAAGGTTAAGGCATTTTGGATAAAAATATGGTGGATTATGCAAAATATTTTAAAAAGAAGGATAAAGTTTATTCCTCAGCTATTCTTACTAGGTATATGTACTGACTTTACAGTGGTAGAGACTAACTTGATTTTGCATCTAATAACGGCAGCAAGACTGTTGGTGGCGCAATACTGGAAGAATGAAGACTTGCCTACAACTCAAGAATGGACATTGAAAGTTACAAACTTAGCCGAGATGGCAAAAATATCGGCATATCTTAAAGATCACTCAAATGAGAGATATAAATGAGACTGGAAAAAATGGATTGACTATATACAAAATAAATACGGGACCAAGAAATTCCAGTTAGCCTATGCTTAAGATCAGGAATGATTTAAATTGTTTAAAGTTGGTTCAGCAAGAAGAAGCTAAGGTCAATGTAGAATGTTATTAAAAAATTTTTTATTTCTTTTTTTTCCTCAATAGATTTTAGACTGTGTTTGTTAGAAATCCATACCGTGTACGGGTTCTGGGAAGTCGGGGGGGGGGGTGAGGAGGAGGGGGGTTGGGGGAGAGGGTGGAGTGGGGAGGGGTATATATTAGGCTAGACAAGAATTTGGTGGTAAACTAGAATTATTTTGATATACAAGAAATTGTACTTCGATGTTTTACTGATTGAGGAATGATGAAATGTTTGCCTTAAAAGAAATAAAACTTTTGAAACAGCATTACTATAATTAATTATTAGATTGGAGAGAGTGTGCGGGTGCATGCATGTGTGTCTTATAGAACACTTAAACAAGGCAAGGTATTAAGAAATTCAAAACAGTGTTGCAATGCCTGGAATCTGTTTGCCTGGGACCGTGCTCTTGTGCCTCATGTAAGTCATTTTTTAATTTCATGTTGGCAATACTGAACCAGCACTTTTCTGTATAAATTTTGTAATTAAAAATTCCAATCAGGTAGCAAGGCATTTAGCCAAATCAAACTTCACAGATATCATTTGTTTTCCCAGAAAGAAAAATGTGAGCAGATAGTTTTTCAAGCAGACATATTTTGATGACCCTCTTCTGAAATAATGCACAACAGGTAGAAAATGTGTGATAAATCCTGAGTTTAATTTTTCACTGAATCTCTTTCTTCTTTTTCTTCTGCCACAACTTTTTCCAGCATGAGTGGCTAGGGAAGTCAGCCAGCTTCTTTCTAGTTTGGGCAACTATATTGGCAAGAATAAATCTTTTGTTGCACTTGACCTACCCAATGAAAACCCTGCAGGATATTACTGTATTCCCCCCAAAACAACTACACATAGAGAATTGGACACATTTGATTTGCCCTTTGTCTAAAAGGAAAGTGACATGATTGGCAGTTGTTCATGCTAGCTGAATGTCAAGACTAGATGACTGTAATATGCACTACACTCCAAATTGTCCAGAAGACACTAATATTAATAGCTTGGCTAACTTTCAGGAAGTAGCTCTGATTTGATCCAGCAGGAAGAAATGTTGAGTTTTTGTACTGTGGATCTGTGATCTTACCTTCAAATTTGGAAGGCCTACCCTTTTGATTTTTATTGCCATGAAGTCATAGCATAGTTTTTGGGAAGCCAGTTTTCTTACCCTTGTTTAGAGCCAAGGTGGTGCAGTGGTTAGAGTTCAGTACTGCAGGCCACTTCAGCTGACTGTTATCTGCAGTTCAGCAGTTCAAATCTCACCAGCTCAAGGTTGACTCAGCCTTCCATCCTTCCGAGGTGGGTGAAATGAGGACCCAGACTGTCGGGGCGATATGCTGACTCTGTAAATCGCTTAGAGAGGGCTGAAAGCCCTATGAAGCAGTATATAAGTCTAACTGCTATTGCTATTATAATATTGAAAAGCCAGCAACGTAAGTTTTGGCATAATGTTTCTATTTCTAGATGAGGATTTAGGATACGGAGCACATTGGCATAGTTGATTCAATTAGATTAGAACAACTGATGCTTGTTCCCACAGTCATATTTAATAGGGAAGTTTCTGAGATTTAATGATGAAAGGCTTCTTCCCTTTGTCCTCTTTTCATCCCATTTCTTCTTTCAGGACCAAATACAAAATGCCAGATGGGGAAAGTTTGGTCAGCAGTCTTCCTCCTTTTTAAAAATTTATTATTGAATGGCGTGCCTTCATATTCAAAGTCTATCTTGATGTGGGAAGGAATTCTCCTCTACATCATAGCAGTGCACAATCTTCGCTTCCTCCTCACCCTTCTACCTCGATGAGTCATGAGATTTGGCTCATTTCCAGAATACTCTTCTGCACAGCATAGCCTCAGCTGGCAGGATGCTGTCCAAGGACACAAGTGTCTGTGTGTCTGTCTGTGTGTGTGTTTGTGTGTGTGTGTGTGTGTTTAGATGTTAGAATCATAGGACTGGAAGGAACCTTGGAAGTCTTCTAGTCCAACCCCCTGCCCAAGGCAGGAGATCTTCGTGGCACGACAAAACCACGGTCCACTAAAGCGCGCCCGATTAAAGCGCGTACCTGATGTCATCAGCAGCGCGACAAATAGGACCGTGGAGAAAAAAGGGCGCTTTAAAAAGCGCTTTTAAAGCAAGCCGATTCATGTAAAGGTAAGGGTTAGGTTTAGGGTTAGGGTTAGATTAAGGGTTAGGGTTAGGTTTAGGGTTACGTTAAGCGTTAGTGTTAGGTTTAGGGTTAGGTTAAGGGTTAGTGTTAGGTTTAGCGTTAGGTTAAGGGTTAGGTTTAGGGTTAGGTTTAGGTTTAGGTTTGGGGGGTTAGGGTAAGGTTTTCGCGTTAATTTTAACTTTACCGCTCACAGCGTGATGTTTTCGTCGCGCTGTGATGACATCAGGTACGCGCTTTTGTCGAGCGCACTTTAGTCTACCGCGGTTTTGTGGTGGAACCGGAGATCTTATTGCTTTCCAGACAAATGGCTAGCCAATCTTTTCTTGAAAGCCTCCAGCAATGGAGCATCCACAACTCCAGAGATAAGTTGTTCTGTTGATTAATATTAGGAAATTCCTTCTTAGTTCCAGGTTGGGTCCCCCACTAGTGAGCTTCCACCTTTTACTTGCTATTCGGGCACTATGGAGAAGAAATTAATTCCAACTGCCATTTCCTTGTGACAATCATTCAAGTGCAGGAAGACAGGTATCATATCACTCTTAATCCTTCCCTTCCTTAGGTCAGACATACCTAGTTCCCTTAAACATTCATCATACAATTTAGTGGCCTCTAGACCAGTGTTTCCCAACCTTGTCAACTTGAAGATGTCCGGACTTCAACTCCCAGAATTCCCCAGCCAGCGAATGCTGGCTGGGGAATTCTAGGAGTTGAAGTCCGGACATCTTCAAGTTGACAAGGTTGGGAAACACTGCTCTAGACCACTTATCTTTGTTGCTCTTCTCTGCATTCTTTCGGGGATCTCAGCACCATTTTTTCTATTGTGGCAACCAGAACTGGGCACAATATTCCAAGTGTGGCCTCACTAGTACAGTAGAAAGCAGGACCATCAATTCTTGTGATCTTGATGCTAGCCCTCTGTCCATGCAGCCTAGGACTGCATTGACGGTTTTGGCAGCTGCAGTACACTAGTGCCTCATACTTAAGTGGTTGTCTACTAAGATCCATCTCACTTCTACTGCCTATACTGTTGTGGCCCAGCAGGAGCCGTTGGAGCTGCCACCAGACTCCGACAGCGAGGGGCCCTATGAGTCGGCTCTGGAGGATGTGGAGGACCCTGGACAGGGTTCTGACTCCGAGCAGGTTGCAGAGAGACTGGTTGGCCACCAGGTGGCGCCTGAGCCTTGGACCAGTGGGGAGGAGACAAGGGAGAGTCATCCAGAAGCCAGCAGTGAGTTGTTCCTGGATGCACGCCATCGAAGAGCTACTAGGCATCAGGAACAATTACGCAATTACAGGAGGTAATTGCGCTCAGCTGGTGGTCATTAGGCTCCTCTCCAGACTATAAAAAAGACTGCTTGTGATAGCCCTTCTTACAGAAGTCAACGCATTGACTAAAGAGAACGTAACGAACTTGGCAGGCTGGATTGCTGCCAAGGTCCTTATCTGTTTGTTTGCTTGGCTTTCAGCCACCGAGATTCTAGTCTTGTTATTAAAGGACATTCTAATTAAGCTTGTCTTGGCTTTCATTACTGGACAGAGGAGTGGGTCAGAGCACCACACTGTTCTATATTTCTGAGAAGCAGGCTGTGGTCTATTTAGTTAATGCTTCCCTGGAATCTAAGTGTACTATATCCACACCATTTCCTTGATCTACTAATTTAGTCTTTTTGTCGAAGAAAGTAAGAAGCTTTGTCTGATATGACCTACTGGCTTCTAATAATTCCTTCAATTCTAGCTGCTCACAAATCACAACAACAAATCACGAATTTCTCCGTTTTTTGAAAATTGGAACCACGTCAACTCTTTTCCAGTCTTCTAGCACTTTCCCCGTGCTCAAGGAGTTCTGGAATGTTTTCAGTGGTTCCAAAGTTGCATCTGCCAGCTCTTTCAGTACACTGGGATATAATCCATTGGATCCTGGTGGTTTCAATTCTTTTAAAGTAGATACCATGTTTCCCTGAAAATAAGACCCAGTCTTATATTTTTTTTGCCACTAGAAAATAGCAATAGCAGTTAGACTTATATACCGCTTCATAGGGCTTTCAGGCCTCTCTAAGCGGTTTACAGAGTCAGCATATCGCCCCCAACAACAATCCGGGTCCTCATTTCACCCACCTCGGAAGGATGGAAGGCTGAGTCACCCCTGAGCCGGTGGGATTTTCTTTCTTTCTTTCTTTCTTTCTTTCTTTCTTTCTTTCTTTCTTTCTTTCTTTCTTTCTTTCTTTCTTCTTTCTCTCTCTCTCTCTCTCTTTCCTTCCTTTTGTCTCTCTGTCCCTTTTTCCTTTTTCTTTCATCTCCCTCTCACTTTTTCTTTTTTTCTTTTTTTTCTTTTTTTCTTTTTTTCTTTTTTTCTTTTTTTCTTTTTTTCTTTTTTTCTTTCTTCCTTTCTTTCTCTTTCTCTTCCTCTGTGTGAGTCTGTGTGTGGGGGGGGGGGGTAGGGGGTGGGTGTGGCCTGCTTTCTGGTGGAACCTCTTCTAACCGGTTCGGTAGATTTGACAAACCGGTTCTACTGAACTGGTGCGAACTGGTAGGAACCCAAACTATACTGTGGTGTTTCTATTCTATTCTATTCTATTCTATTCTATTCTATTCTATTCTCCTCCATTTTATTCTCTATTCTTTTCTATTCTATTCTAAACAGAGCTTCATCACTGGAAGCTTTCAAGAAGAAACTGGACTGCCATCTGTCAAAAATGGTGCAGGGTCCACTTGGGCAGGGGGTTGGACTGGATAACCTACAAGGTCCCATCCAACTCTGTTAATCTGTTAAAAAAATACGTAACAGGCCTTCCGAAATGGTTAGGCGCTTGTTAGGAAACATATCTCTTAACTTATTTGGTTGCAATCCTGGAATGATAGTCAGTTTCTGAATACTTGTTATTTGTTCAGTTGAAAGTTCCCAAGTGTATGTTTTAACATTCCACCCCTAACATTCCAATATGAATAGGACTTAGAAATAATCACTGGTAATCTAGGTGTGGTTCGAATTCCATCTGCCGACCAATGTCGGCTGGCGACTCCCCGGGGGAGGGCCTTCTCTGTGGCTGCTCCGGCCCTCTGGAACGATCTCCCTCTGGAGATCCGGACCCTTACTATCCTTCTGGTCTTCCACAAAGCCAGTGTTTCTCAACCTTGTCAACTTGAAGATGTCTGGACTTCAACTCCCAGAATTCCCCAGCCAGCATACGGCTGTTGTAGAATTTTAAATTGTTGTTTTTTATTTTATTTTTTTCTATCTCCCTCCCTTTTTTATTGTGAGCCGCCCTGAGTCTCTCGGGAATAGGGCGGCATACAAACTCAATAAAACTGAAACTGTGTTTTTTTTTTTACCATCAAGGAGGTGTATTATTTTGCCACCACAAGGACTAGAAATTATTAAAATTTTGAAAGGTTAATTTTACTCCTTTAGCATGAATCTTTTATGACTCACAGTTCCAGGGAACTCAGAAAATGATGAAATGTAGTGTCTTAATCACAAAAATATTAGCATATAATGGGTTACTTGAAACTAACTTTCCATGCCAAGGAAAACAAGGCACAATGATCTGTAATTCAAGCTTTAGGTTTTTTTTGCTGTTCTGCGATGCAAGTATTTTGTATCTACTATAAACTAAAACCAAAATGACAAGGGGGGTGGGGAGGGGAAGAATCCATCAGTTTCAGCTGCAAAGGGGTTAATTTAATTCAGTAAGAATTAACTGTAGAGTTAACGATGGAATCTCACATCTACAGTAGAAAATAGATCAGTTTGCAGAAATGTGGCCTCTCTCCCCACCCTTTCAAATTATTTGTAGTCATGAAAATGTCTGACACTCTCCTCCCAGCTGCCTAAGCATGAAATTCATATTAAACTTTGGGTTTGTATACATGCATGTCCCTCATTTGTGGATTGCAAAATCAAGTGAGGGATTGTTTGTGCATGCAAATCTTCATGGAAATAACACAACAGAGAGCATTTTCATGGTATTTCAAACATTATCCCTAGAATCATCTGCTGGTCATCATCGTCTAATTAAGAGAAATATAACTATGCATATTTTGCTCCATTTCATCTACTTTTGCAAAGACACTGAAACTTTATGCTTCAGACGATGCACAGCCTGATCATTTCTGGTATCTGAAATTTCATCACATATTCCCTATGCAGTTTCCACTCTCTCTCTCTCTGCAGCTATGAAGCCTAGAAACATTTTTTTTTTCAAAGTGCCAAGGTTCTTATAAAATGGCTTATGAACTCATGGGATGCTTAAGGCTTGGGGCTTTAAAATTAGTACTCTGCCATTTTAGACTTTCTCCTAGCAAACGAATCATGGCTACGTCATTATCCTTCATTATAAGTGCATTGACGCACTTGCCCTTAAAGTCATGGTAAAAATCTCTGTTAGCTTCTACCTCAGGATAAAAGAATCTCTAGGATGGCAAAGATTTTCATTTCATTTCATTTTAATTTATTTGTATGCCGCCCTTTTCCCTGAAAGGGACTCAGGGCGGCTCACAACTCAAAGGGAGGGGAAAAACAAACAAAGTTACAAAAAACATAAAAACCATACATAGTTGAAAAAACACAACAAGGGAGAGGATTCCAGTAGTTTAGGCAGCATCTTAAGGAAATGTTGAAAATCAAATTCCTATTGGAGGGAACCTTGCCACGTTCCCTATTCCAGTGTTTCTCAACCTTGGCGACTTTAAGTCCTGCGGACTTCAACTCTCAGTTGAAGGGTTTAGGGTTAAGGGTTAGCATTAGGTTTAGCGTTAGGTTAAGGGTTAGGTTTAGGGTTAGGTTAAGGGTTAGGCTTAGGGTTAGGTTTAGGGTTAGGGTTAGGGTTAGGTTTGGGGGGGGTTAGGTTTAGATTTACGCATTAATTTTAAGTTTACCGCTCACAGCGTGCTGTTTTCGTCGCGCTGTGATGACGTCACGTACGCGCTTTCGTCGAGCGCGCTTTAGTCTACTACGGTTTTGTGGTGGAACCAAGAAAATAGGCATCTGGGGAACAGTCTTGGGTTTAGAGGTTGATGGAGGGCTAAATATTGTTTGTGACACTCCCTGGACCTAAAAGGCAAGGGTCTTGAATGCAAATACATTTGTTTGTTTATTTGTTAAATTTAATTGCTGCCTATCTCATCGTGGGGCTACTCTAGGCATCTTAGAATAATAAAAAGGAAGAAAAGGGGGGAAAATGCAAACAGAACAAAATATAATACAATAATAAAACAAACTATTGCAAAGGAACACAAGAATAATACATCAATATGATAACCAAAAAGATGGATGGGAGGAGAGCAGAGAGCAAGGGGGGGATGGTGGAATCTGCCAATCTAGCAGTGTAGAACTCCCCCATTTGATCCTCAGACCAATCAGCAGAGCCAGATCTTCAGGCTCTTACAGAAGGATGGAGGGGGGTGGAGGGGAAGTGTGGCGGATCTTACCTTAGATCAGTGTTTCTCAACCTTGGCAACTTGAAGATGTCCGGACTTCAACTCCCAGAATTCCCAGCCAGCGAATAAGTTGTGGCCTGCTTTCCAGGTTCACTGGTGGAACCTCTTCCAACCGGTTCGGTAGATTTGACGAACCAGTTCTACCGAATAGGTGCAAACTGGTAGGAACCCACCTCTGCCCCACTTCTTACTTTTCTCCATATGGGTATATATAGTACCATCAAGGACTATTCGTTGAGTACGGTTTCTCAACTAGCTACAAATCCATCTGGTGGTGATGTTGTGTTGGCTGGCTGGCTGAATTCAGAGGACCAAAGAACTGAAATGGCAACAGCAGGACAGTCTAGATGTCCCTTGCCCCATCCTTGTTCCATGGATTTGCCACTCAGGGCATCCAGCCAGGCATGCTACTGTGTCTGTGCTCTCCCCTACTGATTTTTCCACCAAAGCACTGGGGGTTAGATCCAAGAGCCGAGGTGGCGCAGTGGTTAAATGCAGCACTGCAGGCTACTTCAGCTGACTGCAGTTCTGCAGTTCGGCTGTTCAAATCTCACCGGCTCAAGGTTGACTCAGCCTTCCATCCTTCCGAGGTGGGTGAAATGAGGACCCGGATTGTTGTTGGGGGCGATATGCTGACTCTGTAAACTGCTTAGAGAGGGCTGAAAGCCCTATGAAGCGGTATATAAGTCTAACTGCTATTGCTATCTATCTATCTATCTATCTATCTATCTATCTATCTATCTATCTATCTATCTATCATCTATCTATCTATTATCTGTCTGTCTGTCTGTCTGTCTGTCTGTCTGTCTGTCTGTCTGTCTGTGTGAAATGAGAACCCAGACTGTGGGGGCGATATGCTGACTCTGTAAACTGCTTAGAGAGGGCTGAAAGCCCTATGAAGCGGTATATAAGTCTAACTGCTATTGCTATCAAATCTACCGAACCGGTTAGAAGAGGTTCCACCAGTGGACCCGGAAAGCAGGCCACACCTACAGAAGAGGTTCCAAAAAATTTTGAAACCCAACACTGACACAGACAGACAGACAGACAGACAGACAGACTCACACAGAGAGAGAAAGAGAAAGAAAGGAAGAAAGAAAGAAAGAAAGAAAGAAAAAAGAAAGAAAAAGTGAGAGAGAGATGAAAGAAAAAAAGGAAAAAGGAACAGAGAGACAAAAGGAAGGAGAGAGAGGGAAGGAGAGAGAGAGAGAGAACACATGGCCGGCAAGCCACTCCCATCAGGTCACATGGCCAACAAGCCACTCCCACACAGGAGGCCATACCCACAGAGTAGGTTCAAAAATCTTTTGAAACCCACCACTGGAAGAAGACTATTTTAGAGTAACTCAGAGATGATTTAAGGTAATATACTCTGCAACGGCATATTTATCCTCCCTACACGGCATAAAAGCCAATGCCATCTTAACCAGGGGACAAAAATGCCTTTCCGCGCTGCCTGGTGAGGACAAGAGGGTAGGCAGATTGCCCAATGCTTTGGTGGCGCGGTGGTTAGGGTGCAGCACTGCAGGCCACTTCAGCTGACTGCTATCTGCAGTTCGGCTGTTCAAATCTCACCGGCTCAGGGTTGACTCAGCCTTCCATCCTTCCGAGGTGGGTGAAATGAGGACCCGGATTGTTGTTGGGGGCGATATGCTGACTCTGTAAACCGCTGAGAGAGGGCTGAAAGTGGTATATAAGTCTAACTGATATTGAGCCGCCCAGAGTCCCTGGGGAGTGGGCGGCATACAAATCTTATTAAAGTTGCAAAGTTTCAAGTGCTGCTCTTGGCAAACCAACATGCTTCTTTTCCAAAATCTGAGGCAATCATGGGACATTTTGGAAAGGTTGAGATTCTCAATACGATGTCTAGTTATTTTTCTTATAATTTACTATTCTGGGCCCAAGGAAGAGACCCTCTTTAATTGCACAGTGTTGGCATTCTTTCAAGATGCTCTTTTAATCAGCCTAGTAAAAATCAAGGTAGGTAATTTGTGACGAACAATATATTTAGATTAGATTCTTATTCCTTAACTATCCAAATAATCTCAGTGTACTGAAGGTATTGCCAGCTCCACAAATAGCAAAGTTGCCGGAAAGACTGTCCATTTATCCCAGAATTTTATAGTAGGCTTGTCATACATTGTCAGTTGGGGCCAATATTATCATGCTTTAATCCCATCCCCCCTGGAGCTGAAGTGGAGAAGCCTTTATTATGTAAAGTGGACTAGCCTGGCCTTCTTAATGGCCCATTGACAAAGTGGGGATGGGCAGGAAGCTGCAGGCATCTATTCTGTCTTTCTTTCTTTTCACATCCAGGGAAATATTCTCCCTTTTTCAATGTTTCCTAGGATATTTCATTTTTCTGGGAGAGGGCTGGGTGATAACTTCCTACAAAGTTATCTAGCAAAGACAGATCCAAGATGATCTCTTCATTTTCACTTCTGTTCTGTTTTTTTTTTTTAAATCTTGCTTTTTACCTAATAATTGCCTTTCAAAGTCAGAGCAAGGAAAAGGAAGAGACGAATCTTACCTTTAGACTCATAATTCTAGATGTCAGGAAGCAGAAAAGAAGCAGTTTATACCTCGAGACCACAACGGAAAATCAAACATCAATGGACATAGCCAGTCAATTTGGGCCAATTTTCATTTGCTAGAAAGCAATTGATGGTTCCTGTTCCTTTCGATGAACCCTAAACATGTTTACTTCTGCAGTCCTGGGCCTATAGGAAGTTGGAATCCTCCTGGCAGGGAAGGAGAAATAATCCTCTCATAATTGTTCTTTGTCTGAACACCAATTTGGTGTCCCTCTTGTCTGGTCTTCTTCCTGAGAGACCAAAGGTAAAACTTCCTAATGTCCCTAAGCTTCTTTGGTTTCTGGCAGAAGTCAGGAGATGCTGCACCTTTCACAGGGCAACTCAGCTGGCTAAAGATTGACGAAAGAAATGTCCTTCTGGGTTCGGCTCCAAGTGGGGAAAAAGAGACTGGAGACATGGAGGCTGCTTGGAAAGGTGGTTTATTGGTGGACAGGACCACGTGGCTTGAGCCCTGAGCAGAAAAGGTGATCAGATGCTTCAATGTTGGTGGAGAAGAAGAGAAGGGCTGAGGGAGGGGCTTGCTAGGCTTTTTATAACCTGTTCAGTCCCACCTCTCTGTTTCCTGTTCCTGCGTAAGAAATGTATTCTGGTTGGTTGTCAGACTCCCATGGGGCCATGCAGGGGCAACTCTCTAGGCTGCGTTTTGAATCCAGGTTTGGTTGAGTTCTCAGATGCCATGTGGTCAGTTGGGGCCAATATTATCATGCCATCCCCCTGTAGCTGAAGTGGAGAAGCCTTTATTATGTAAAGGACTAGCTTGGCCTTCTTAATGGCCCATTGACAAAGTGGGCAGGAAGCTGCAGGCAGCTATTCTGTCTCTTAAAACATGTTTCTTTCTTTTCACATCCAGAGAAATATTCTGCCTTTTTCAATGTTTCCTAGGATATTTCATTTTTCTGGGAGAGGGCTGGGTGATAACTTCCTACAAGATAATGGGAGTTGTAGTAAAACATAATTGCAGAATGTTGAGCAGAGAAACAATCCCAGTATTATGAGATCTCGAGTTATGTCAGCATCTGTTGCTGCCTGTTTCTATATAGAAAGACCACCCAATCTCTTTCATGGGAGTGGGAGAGAGCAGGAAAGAGTCTCCAAAGGTCTCATTCGTAACCTTCCACAGAAGGCAAAGGATTTGCCTACTACAGAAGGTCATTCTCATTTTAGTTATGCTCACCTACAAAACTCTCTTAACAGGGGACTTCTGCGAATCGGTTAAGAGGAAGGGGGCATAAGTCTAAGTAACAGCCTGAAGGGCGTTTCTGGTCTACTTTTCCTTATTTTACTTCCCAAATGACTCTGCAGCAATCCTGCACTAGAAGTGGCCCCATGGATTAAGCTTTCAGAACATCAGAAACTGCTTAACTTCTGGTTTGAATCCTGGAGCGTTCAGAGCAGCAGCCAAAAAAAGGGGAATATACATGTTGATATAAATAAACTCTGAGCATGAACATTCAGCTCCAAAGGAGCACTGAGAATTTGGGGTTGGGCTAATGCCAGTTTTCTGGGTTCTATTATATCTACAGGAATCTGGAAAATACTAAAGTCTTAGGTTATTAACTAAAGTAAACTCTTTTCCTACATTGAGAAGATACATAACGCAGGAGCTCTGGCTTTGATCTAATCTTCAGCCCACAAGGCCTTCTCTGTCTGAAGCATCCTAGCCCAGGAGTCCAGGATCCTAGCTTTCTGCCTGCTAGTAGGTTTTCTTCCCACTGGAAAAAAAAAGGGGGGGGGAATTGGCAGGACTTCTGTATGTGTGATTCCAGTAAGACCTGAACCCCCAAATATTTAGATTGCTCCAATTATTTCTTGGCTCATCAGCACCTGCCAAAAGTCATTTGATTGCCTTTGTGCTGGATTCCCTTCCTGCTTTTTTTCAAATTTCTCCTTTAAGAATGAAGTTTGTTCCTACTTTATTATTATTATTTTCCTTCCAAACCTTCCGCACAGCCCTCAAGACCTGGCTATCCCGTCAGGCCTGGGGATAAAAGTCATAATCCGTCCCCACCTGAATGATGAATGGTGTGTACTATTTTTTTATTTATGTATTGTTTTATGTTTTATTGTCTTGTACTCCCCTCCCTATATATTGTAAGCCGCCCTGAGTCCCCTCAGGGAAAAGGGCGGCCTATAAATAATAATAAAACCTAAAACCTAAAACCTTTGTATCAGTTTATAATATAAAATACAAAAATAAAAAAAGCAAATAATAGGAAAAATAGGGGAGGGGAAAAAGAAAGAGAAAGGTGTAGAAAAGGAGGCGGGGGGAAAAAGACATTGACTTCTGACTCCCTTTGGTGCAATAGAATAAGATAGTAACATCAAACTTCAACTTTTGACTTTTACCTAATAATATAAGCTAGCTATTTCTACAAAAACAATCTAACTAATCAATAAAACTCAAAATCAAAGTTTCAGTTTTTCCCATCTCAAGCACAAAGTTCAGAAGCGATTTCCAAGTGGAAACAAAAGTAATTGTGTGTGTGTTTTTTTAATCGAAGCAGTCAATTCAGCCATCTCTGCTAACCCCATCAGCTAACCATTCATCCATTGTAGGATTAAAGTGTCCTTCCATTTTTGCACATAAAGTAAACTTGCTGCCCTCATCATATATAACATCAAAGTTCCAATTTCTTTTTCCATTAAACCCAAAAATAAAAGTTTCTGGTTTTATCTTTATATTCACTTTTAAGAATCTTCTATATTAGAAAATGAATCCTACTCAAATATTTGGAGATACAGATCATTCCAGACTAATCTTATTGCATTCTTTGACAAAGTGACACAACAAGTGGACCAGAGAAATGTTGTCAATATAATTTACTTGGACTTCAGAAAGGTATTTGATAAAGTAGTCCATAACCTACTACTAGATAAAGTAGAAAAATGTGGGTTAGACAGCATCACCACCACACTCAAAATGTAGTCCTCAATGGAACTGCATCTTCATGGAGGGAAGTATGCAGTGGAGTACCCCAAGGCTCTGTTTTAGGCCCAGGACTCTTCAACATCTTCATCAATGATTTGGACAAGAGGATAAATGGGGAACTCATCAAATTTGCAGATGACACCAAGCTGGCAGGAATAGCCAACCCTCCAGAAGACAGGCTAAAGATACAGAAGGATCTTCACAGACTTGAACATTGGGCGCTATCTAACAGACTGATGGTGAAAAACGTAAGGTTCTACATTTAGGCAAGAAAAACAAAATGCACAGGTAAGTATATGTGGTACCTTGCTGAATAGTAGTAACTGTGAGTGGGATCTTGGAGTCCTAGTGGACAACCATTTAAATATGAGCCAGCAGTGTGCATCAGCTGCCAAAAAAGCCAACACTTCTAGGCTGCATCAACAGAGGGATAGAATCAAGATCACGTGAAGGGTTAATACCACTTTATAATGCCTTGGTAAGGCCACGCTTGGAATACGGCATTCAGTTTTGGTCACCACGATGTAGAAAAGATGTGGAGACTCCAGAAAGAGTGCAGAGAAGAGCAACAAAGAGGATTAGGGGACTGGAGGCTAAACCATATGAAGAATGGTTGCAGAAACTGGGTATGTCTAGTTTAATGAAAAGAAGGACCAGGGGAGACATGATAGCAGTGTTCCAATATCTCAGGGGCTGCCACAAAGAAGAGGGAGTCAAACTATTCTCCAGGGCACCTGAGTGTACAGGGCGGGGCATAACCTTTTCCTAGGGGGTCACAGCAAGATTGACAGCAGTTTACAACTTCCGCAACACCTCATTTTAAAGCCCATAAAAAACTGAATTGAATGAGCTATTAAATGTTAAATTTGTTTCGGTTGAAACTTTGAGAATGAATTTGGAAACTGTGTTGAAAAATCTGGAAAATCGAACAGAACTGTTTGAAGATTTGTTGTGTTCTTATCCACCTCGTTTGAATGCTGTTCGAAGGGCTAATAGTGGTCATACTGACTATTAAATCGTGTCAATAAACTCAGTTTTTGATGGGCTTTCGAATGGTGTATGAATTATTTGTGTTGTTATTACAAGTGTTGCTGTGACCCCCTAGGAAAAGGTTATGCCCCGCCCTGTAGGACAAGAAGCAATGGGTGGAAACTAATCAAGGAGAGAAGTAACTTAGAACCAAGGAGAAATTTCCTGACAATTAGAACAATTAATCAGTGGAACAACTTGCCTCCAGAAGTTGTGAATACTCCAATGCTGGAAGTTTTTAAGAAGATGTTGGATAACCATTTGTCTGAAGTGATGTAGGATTTCCTGCCTAGGCAGGGGGTTGGACTAGAAGACCTCCAAGGTCCCTTTCAACTCTATTATTCTGTTCTATTCTATTCTATTCTATTCAGATATTTCTTTGCTTTACATGTCCACCACTGATGATAAAAACTCCCTTCTTTATATTTACATTTCCAACATTCATTTGAAATACCTTTATACATTCTTGTTAACTTATCTCTAAATACCAATGATACATCATCTTATAAAAATTGTTTTAAATTGAAATTTAATATAAATTTTAAACCTTTCATCCACATATTCTCCCATTTTTCAAGCTCTACATTATATCCAAGGTTCGTGGCCCATTGAATGGAGCTCTTTTTTTTGGTCTAATTTAAATCTTTAAGTTGTAAATATGTAAACCAGTGGCAGACATGTTCTTCTGATTCTATCTCGTCCTTAGATTTGAGGATAGGGTCACCAAAATTAAAAGATATTATTTTACCATAATTCCACTAGTTTGGCTTCACTATGATTTCTTTTCTGAAAAAAAAAGCTTCCTGGGGAGACACCCAAAGAGGCATCTTCATAGAAAACCTTGTTTTGTATTTATTCCAAACTCTTAGAATGGCACGTCTAACAAAGTGATTGTTGAAATCAACATCTACTTAACCTGGTCATAGTAAATAACCGTGCCATCCAAATCTTAATTCATGACCTTCTAAATCTGTTCCAACTATTTTTAAAGAATCCACAATATTCTGCTGAATGTCATACATAAGAAAATTGCTCTGCTACATGCCTTGGCTTTTTTTTCTAGCAGACAAAGCAATCATTGTTTATTATGTTGATTAGAATAATGGTTGTAATTTTTTCTTCTTTTAGGACACAGCCAGGGGTGGGTTCCTGCCAGTTCTAACCTCTTCTATAGCAAAGGTTCCACAAATCTCCAGTGCCGTTTAGAACCGGTTCCAGCTCCCTCCCCTCCGCCCGTCTGCATATCATCAAGATGAAGAGCGAGAGGAGGAATTCTGGGAGTTGAAGTCCACAAGTCTTAAAGCTGCCAAGTTTGAACACACCTGGGGTTTTTTTCTAAAGGGTTAGGGGTGCAAGGGTCTTATAACTTGACAGCTTTAAGACTTGTGTGCTTCAATGCCAGAGTTCCTGAGCCAATGTGACTTGAGGAGGAATTCTGGGAGTTGAAGTCTACAAATCTTACAGCTGTCAAGTTTGAACACCCCTGGGGTTTTTTTTCTAAAGGGTTAGGGGTGCAAGTGTCTTATAACTTGACAGCTTTAAGACTGGCACACTTCAATGCCAGAGTTCCTGAACCAACATGACTGGAGGAGGAATTCTGGGAGTTGAAGTCCACAAGTCTTAAAGTTGTCAACTTTGAACACCCCTGGGGTTTTTTTTCTAAAGGGTTAGGGGTGCAAGTGTCTTATAACTTGACAGCTTTAAGACTTTCACTCTTCAATGACAGAGTTCCTGAGCCAACATGACTGGAGGAGGAATTCTGGGAGTTGAAGTCCACAAGTCTTAAAGCTGTCAAGTTTGAACACCCCTGGGGTTTTTTTTCTAAAGGGTTAGGGGTGCAAGGGTCTTATAACTTGACAGCTTGAAGACTTGCACACTTCAATGCCAGAGTTCCTGAGCCAACATGACTGGAGGAGGAATTCTGGGAGTTGAAGTCTACAAGTCTTGAAGCTATCAAGTTTGAACACCCCTGGGTTTTTTTCCTAAAGGGTTAGGGGCGCAAGGGTCTTGTAACTTGACAGCTTTAAGCCTTGCGTGCTTCCAATGCCAGAGTTTCTGAGCCAACATTTTGGTTGCTAAGCAAGAGCGTTGTTAAGTGAGTTTCACCACATTTTACAAGTTGGCCACGTCCACCCAGTCACATGGTTGGCAAGCCACTCCCACAAAGCAGGCCACACCTACAGAAGAGGTTCTAAAAAAATTTGAAACCCACCACTGGACACAGCTCACTAGATAGATGTAGTCGGGAGGTCATTACTGAAAGTAAAACGTGAGTATCTGCGGTCTCACTGCTTATGCCAGTAAATTGTGGGGAAAGTTCTATAATAGCAAGCAAGACTAACAGGGAAAAGACCAACTGAACTAGTCACTCCAATTAGCTTCTAAAGAAAAACCCTCACTATATTTAAACCATTAACCAATAACAAGCCTTAGTTTGTCTCCACCCCAAAGGATTAAGGGAATTCTCTCTTTAATTTACGACAGTTGTAACATGAGAATGACATCATGCTAACTATCCTCTACAGAAACAACAGATGTCTGAACGGGATGTTCGCGCGTGTCTGCTCGGGAAGCTCTTGCAATGGGACGCTGACATTCCAGGACCCTCAGGAATGCTTTTGGGGTGGAAAAAACTCTCAAACTATACATGATGATCAAACGAAAGCAGAACATTGGCCATTGTTTCATTACATGGCAAAAAGCTGGTCTTTTTTCCCCCTACTTAAAAAAAAAAAAGATAACTTGGGATGGGTAATCTTCAGCAGAAACTTTAGAATGAAGTTTTTTTTAGAAAAACCTGCCAACCTTATATTTCTCCCTGCAACTGAAGTTTTGCCATTTATAGAACAAATGAAGAAAACCAGGTCCAGGTACATCCAACTTGTCACTCACATCCAACGGTCACTCACGCCCTTGTCACCTCAAGGCTGGATTATTGCAACGCGCTCTACATGGGGCTACCTTTGAAAAGCGTTCGGAGACTGCAGCTAGTCCAGAATGCAGCCGCGCGAGCGATATTGGGTGTGCCGAGGTACACCCACGTTACACCTGTCCTCCGCGAGCTGCACTGGCTACCAATTGGTCTCCGAACACAATTCAAGGTGTTGGTTATCACCTTTAAAGCCCTACATGGCTTAGGACCAGCGTACTTGCGAGATCGCCTACTGCCACATACCTCCCAACAGCCGATAAGATCCCACAGGGTGGGCCTCCTTCGGATGCCGTCAGCCAGACAATGCCAGCTGGTGGGGCCTCGGAGGAGAGCCTTCTCTGTGGCTGCTCCGATCCTGTGGAATCAGCTACCCCCAGAGGTCCGGACCTTGCCCACTCTCATGGCCTTCAGAAAAGCCGTTAAAACCTGGCTGTTCCGGCAGGCCTCCGGCCCTCTGGAATGAACTCCCCGCAGGGATTCGGATCCTCACCTCTCTCCAGGCCTTCCGAAAAGCCGTCAAAACCTGGCTTTGCCAGCAGGCCTGGGGGTGATGAGTTCCCTCCCCTCTCGACATGTATGGTTGTGTGACTGTTGTTTACTTTTATTATTTGTATTTTGTTTTTTATGTTCCCCTTTTTCCCCCTTGAATTGTTCGCCGCCCTGAGTCCTCCCGGAGAAGGGCGGCATACAAATAATAAAATTCTATTCTATTCTATTCTATTCTATTCTGTTGACCTTATTGAAAGGTCCAGCCCCGACTAGAACGAATGTGTGTTGTGAATTTTAAATCGTTTTTTATTTTCCTTTTTTTTTCCTTTTCCTTTTGCTTTGTAAGCCGCCCAGAGTCCTGCGGGATTGGGCAGCCTATAAGTTTAATAAATAAATGAATAAATGAATAAACTGATCATTGTTCATCATTTAGCTCTCGAAAGCATCCACAGAGGAGGCGCTCAGTGTGAGGAAACGCAAGGAACAGCTTGGGGAGCTGGTGTGAAAACAAAACAAAAAATAATAAGTCCTGGGGCAGGAACTCAGCGCTAAGTGCAAAAATCAGAGTTGGCTGGGGACTCCCTGGGCCTCCAGGAAGGGAAGCTGCATGGCACCTCTTGCTTAGCAATACGGAAGCAGCCAGCAACACATGCTGCTCCTCTTTCTTTCGTTGAGACTGTGCTCCCCTTCACTCCCACTCTTAAATTGCCTTATAAGCAATCTTTACCCTTTCAGAAGATGACTTTTCCCCTCGGGGCACTAGCCAACTCCTTGCCCTGTAGCCTCCCTCCATCTCCCACACTGCTTCGGTGAATGCTACGGGGAGGAAGGCTCGTCATTTATTAACAAGCTGGCAGTTGGCAGGGAATTAATCTCAAATGGGACCCGTTCCTCGATAATGAGGCGAAAAGGTGCTGTGATGATCACACACCACCAAGGTTAGGAGCCATGTTATTATCGACCAGGCATAAAGGCCAGAGAAGGGGAGCAGGGGGGGGGATGCAAGAGGTGGGGGGGAAAAGAAAGCTGCTTGGCAAATGGGGTGGAGGGGGGGGGGCGAGATGAATCACTTTCCCTTTCAGGCTTTTGAAAGGGGCCTATAAATAAATCTCGGAGAGACCAAAATAGCTTCCTTTTCTCAAGAACCTTTTGTTCAATGGGGTTAAGGAAGGGAAATGACTTCACCCCTCTGTCGGAAGACGCAGGCCTATAAATACAGGGCGGAGGGAAGAGTGATAATTTCCCATTGCTTGATTTTGAGAACGTAGGAAAGAAGGCTTTCGCCTGGAAACTGCACAGCTCTGAAAAGTTCTTAGCAAACCGCATCTAAAGGGGGAATGGATGGAGCTGCTTGCATCTATTGTAGCTGGGATAAAACGACCAAGTTGTGTACCCTCTGAGGCTCTCCCGACTCAAAGAAGCTTAAAGAAATTGGGGTGGCCTCAGGTGATGGTGGTACCCAAATCAAGCATGATCAGCCCTGGTTAATACTCAGATAGGGACTCCAGGGGATTCCCAAGGCTAAAGTTTAGACTGGACATTTGGAAAAGTGTTCTGACCCCCCTTCTCCACTCGTTAACAGACGACAGGCAGACAGGCTTAAAAGGAAATAACTTTATCAGTCCTTGGCTCACGCTGCGAGCCCAAAAATAAACCTAAATAAAGTCTCTGGCAAGAAGATAACAGAATGCAAAAACAAAGATCTCTTACGGCCAAACCAGGTGTTCAGAAAGAAAGCAAATCACTTCTCCAAGTGTCTCTTTGAATCAGGGTTACAGAAAGCAAACCACTTATTCAAGTGCCTCTCACAAACAAACCACGACCGATGAACGATGAACGTTGACTCCTGCAACCAGGGCGTGGCACCATCAGTCCTTTTACCTCCAGAAGACCACACTAAGGAGCCCCAGCTGCATTGTTATTCCTGCATCCCGACTCAACTCACAGCAAACTTCTGATGAGTCACAACAGAAAAGCATCCTGGAAGAAGGCACATCCACCAGGGTGCGAGTGTATGGGTTTGTCCCTGAAGTCACCAGGAATGAAACTCAACTCAAAAGAGATTTTGCCTTTAATTAGGGCAACGTCCTTGCCTAACTAAGGTGCCATCCGTTCTCACAATACCCTTATTGCTTCTTCTTCCCTCTTCTCACTTGGGCTCTGGATTGATGGAAAGAAGAGGACAATTTAGGAGAAAAAGAAGAAAGCCAGAGAAAGATTAAAGCACATTTTCCCACTTTTCGGACAGCTTTTTTTAAAAAGGCACCAGGAGATCTGGAAGGATCAGGAATCCCCTTAGGATCGTATGCAAAACAAGAGGTCTCCAACCTCCCGCATTTGTATGGCCAGCCGGGCTACAGAGTGCAGCCTCTTGGCAGACAAACCAACTCTGCTCCCTCCCGAGGTGGCGCAGTGGCTAAATGCAGCACTGCAGGCTACTTCAGCTGACTGCAGTTCTGCAGTTCGGCTGTTCAAATCTCACCGGCTCAAGGTTGACTCAGCCTTCCATCCTTCCGAGGTGGGTGAAATGAGGACCCGGATTGTTGTTGGGGGCGATATGCTGACTCTGTAAACCACTTAGAGAGGGCTGAAAGCCCTATGAAGCGGTATATAAGTCTAACTGCTATTGCTATCTATCTATCTATCTATCTATCTATCTATCTATCTATCTATCTATCTATCTATCTATCTATCTATCTATCTATCTATCTATCTATCTATCTATCTATCTATCTAGAGCCGAGGTGGCACAGTGGTTAGGGTGCAGTACTGCAGGCCACTTCAGCTGACTGCTATCTGCAGTTCAGCGGTTCAAATCTCACCGGCTCAGGGTTGACTCAGCCTTCCATCCTTCCGAGGTGTGTAAAATGAGGACCCGGATTGTTGTTGGGGGCGATATGCTGATTCTGTAAACCACTTAGAGAGGGCTGAAAGCCCTATGAAGCAGTAGATAAGTCTAACTGCTATTGCTATTGCTATTGCTATTGCTATTTCTAGTTAAGGTGCAGGGTGGCGCAGAAGTTGTTCAATTTGGTAAGAATGACCTATAGGAACCCAAAGGGCATCAGGTGTTTTGGAGTTTCTGTTTGCCTTTTAGTGATGAGGATTGACAAAGATCTCTTACGGCCAAACCAGGTGTACAGAAACCAGGACGCAAAAAATTGCCTTCTACTTTGCTGACTAGAATGGAACTGGAATGGAAAAGCATCAGCGAAATCCAAGGGCCTTGCAGCTGGGGAAAAAGTCAGTCTACTGGGGAAGGGGGTGTGTGGCAGCAGCGGCCTATCTGGGCTGGCAGATGGGATGGCTTCGGGACAAACAGCCACTTAGTTAGTAACAGCACTAAACCGGGGAGGGGACAGCTGTGATCCCTGGCTGCCATCCTCTGAGAAACACGGCGACTTGGGGAGGGGGGGGGAGATGCAAAGAGGGGCAAGGGGAATAAGGATTACGGAGCGGCTTTGATTTGGTTTCCCATCTAGAAAAGGGTTCCCGCGCGTGGTTCCCTGCCAAAAGAGGAGGGGAGGGGGAGCTGGCCCTAGCAGCAACAGGATGGGATGAGGAGGGAGGGCTGTTTTGAACTGATGTCGGCTTGGCAGTCCCTCCATAAGGGAAGAGCTTGAAAGGGCAGGAAAGTATCCCTGCTGGGTCAGAGCAATAGAGAGATAGGCAGGTAGGTAGGCAGGCAGGCAGGCAGGATAGTTGGATCAGGGAAGGTAAGCACGCTGTCCCACTCACTCATGTAACAGTGGGTAAGTGGGTTTATTTATATAGCAATAGCAGTTAGACTTCTATACCGCTTCATAGGGCTTTCAGCCCTCTCTAAGCGGTTTACAGAGTCAGCATATTTGCCCCCACAGTCTGGGTCCTCATTTCACCCAGATAGATAGATAGATGATAGAGAGAGAGAGAGAGGGAGGGAGGGAGGGAGGGAGGGAGGGAGGGAGGGAGGGAGGGAGAGAGAGAGAGAGAGAGAGAGAGAGAGAGAGAGAGAGAGAGAGATGATAGATAGATAGATAGATAGATAGATAGATAGATAGATAGATAGATAGATAGATAGATAGATAGATAGATAGATAGATAGATAGATATTTGGCTGAAATAGGTTCTGCCAGTTTCTCTGGATCATCCTTTCTGCTTTGGTTCTTCTTTTGGGTACAAAGGAGACTGAAAGTTCAGCTCCTGCAGCTTCCATTTATAAGCAAGGTGGTGAACCGGGCTACCAGTTTGTTTAAAAGCACTGAGTAACCTCTTCCAGAGGGATGGGTGCCTGTGGAAACCATCAACAAAACAGCCGTACCGCAAGAACCCAGCTCTTAGGCGTCCGTTTGTGAGTGTTTCGTCCCATTTGATTTAATATTTTAGCCTATTTTTATTCAAAAAGCTTTTAAAACGACTGGGCACGTGACCTGCAAAACCAAGAAGAGGTTGATATAACAGCGCTTGGACTGGCTGGGGCTGCTAGTGGTCCCATTATATTGATAGGAACGACTGGACAGAAAGCATGTTTGCCATTTAAGGGTCATTTTAGGGGCTTTTTGAGTGAGATCCTGCCTTATATAGTGCCTCATGACAGGCAATAACGTAACCTTGAATAACATTGGCATTTGTCGTTTCCTCACTCAGTGGGTCCAACGATTCACCCAGCACTCTGTGTGGCTATAGCACTGTGGAGAAAACAGAATTGCTGACTCTATAACAGGACAGTTGGTGGCTTTGTACAATGACTTTGTACACAATGGCTTGTGTTAGCCAGCGCTTGGGATCTGACTGCCAACCACAGACTTTGGATTCTGGCAGACAAAAGCTCAGTGGACAGGGATGCACAACAAACCCTTTGCAGTTGTTAGGCAAGGGTGCATTTGTGTGGTATGTGTGTGTGTGTGTGTGTGTGTGTGTGTGTGTGTGTGTGTGTGTGTGCAGCCTGATGGAAAGGTTTGCGGTTTTTCATCAGCACTAGAATGAAATTAAAGCATGGTTACTCTCCTGTCTGATAAGAACCTGGCCCTTCTAGAGTGGAAGCCTGGAAGCCTTTTATGACAGATTTTCTATCACAGGTGCAAAAGACTGGCTAAGTGGGAATTTAAACGCTGTAAGAATTATTGTCTGCATCACAGAATTATCCATCATAAGCCTGTTCTTTTGGGTCAATGCTCAGTTCCTGTTGTTATGCGAAAATAAACCTGACAGCACGTGGTTGTCAGAAATGCTACAAAGAAAGGAAGTTTCGAGTTTCATTTTATTTATATGCCGCCCTATTCCCGGCGGGTCTCAGGGCGGCGCACAAACCCAAGGAGGGGGAAGGGAAAAACACAAAAACTACAAAAAGTACAGGGCATTTAAAAAACAACCAACAGCCACACGATTCGAGAGGGGAGGGGAACTCATCGACCCCAGGCCTGCCGACACAGCCAGGTTTTAACGGCTTTTCGGAAGGCCTGGAGAGAGGTGAGGGTCCGAATCTCTGCGGGGAGTTCGTTCCAAAGTGTCATCCCCTCTTCATTGGAGGCCTCAGCAGCTGCTATTTATCATAAAAATACATGATGCATTGACATGAAGAGCCAAGGTGGCGCAGTGGTTAAATGCAGCACTGCAGGCTACTGCTAGATCAGCAGTTCAGCGGTTCAAATCTCACCGGCTCAGGGTTGACTCAGCCTTCCATCCTTCCGAGGTGGGTAAAATGAGGACCCAGATTGTTGGGGGCAATATGCTGACTCTCTGTAAACCGCTTAGAGAGGCCTGAAAGGCCTATGAAGCGGTATATAAGTCTACTGCTATTGCTATTGCTATTGGCATGCTTAATATCATAGGTACTCTGGTTCTCAACTCTACTGAAAATCCAGAAAATCCTTCTGCCTGTTTCCCCTTTCCATGACAACCTATCTCCGTATTCCCTCTGTATACAATAGCTCGTTCATATATTGTGCACAGCACAAAATATGAGCTATTGTATATACAGGGGATCATTCCTCACATTGTATTACATTTTAGGGTTTTTCACTTCTTGAACATCCCTTGTGCAGCTGTGCAAATTAACGGAATGCTCTCAAGAATGCTTTGTTAACATAAGTGCAAATTTTCCCCTATAAGTTTTTCATTAAAAACAGAGTGGGAGACATGTAAAACTTGCCTATGCCTTTCTGCAGTAACCTGGTTATTCCTGCGTATCTCTAAGCAGAGGTAGGTTCTTACCAGTTCGCACCAGTTCGGTAGAACCGGTTCGTCAAATCTACCGAACCGGTTAGAAGAGGTTCCACCAGTGGACCCGGAAAGCAGGCCACACCTACAGAAGAGGTTCCAAAAATTTTTGAAACCCACCACTGACATACACACAGACTCACACAGAGAGAGAGAAAGAGAAAGAAAGGAAAAAAGAGAGAGAGAGATGAAAGAAAAAAAAGGAAAAAGGGACAGAGAGACAAAAGGAAGGAGAGAGAGAGAGAGAGAGAGAGAGAGAGAGAAAGAAAGAAAGAAAGAAAGAAAGAAAGAAAGAAAGAAAGAAAGAAAGAAAGAAAGAAAGAAAGAAAGAAAGAAAACACATGGCCGGCAAGCCAGTCCCACCAGGTCACATGGCCGGCAAGCCACTCCCACAAAGGAGGCCACACCTACAGAGGAGGTTCGAAAATTTTTTGAAACCCACCACTGTCTCTAAGGTATGTGAATCTTATGCCTGCAAAGCCACAAGGGCCCTAGTTGGGGGGCAGACTAAATGTATAGGATCAAGCAAATTGCAGATAGTCAGAGCCAACGGCAGCAGAACCAAGAGGCCACCTGTGGGGGTAAACATGCCGAAAAATACTGAAATAGTGAAGATCTGAGATGCAGAATAAGATGTAATTACAGTTTGGGGCAAGCCTGAGTAGATATTAATTACAGTTCTACATTCAAGCATTTCCCCCCTTTATGCTCCGAACATACAATTTTTCAATTTTATTGGGATGCTGGGAAGGGGGGCAGGGAGGAAGGAGAGATTCACCCAGCCAGCCACATTGAAAGTTATCCATCCACTGGTCTTGCAACTGGCAGAAAGGTTTGCGGGAATAACATTCTGAAGTTGTTTCCATGGGGGAAAAATAGGAGGAGAGAGAGAACTGTATACAAATATTCTGGAATTTCACTGTTATAACTTTCTACAGGAGTCCTGAATATACAGTTACAATTGGAAATGAAATTTCCTTTGTAAGTCATTGCGGCCAAGTCGCACCCAATTTTATAACAATTTTTAAAGTAGTTATTAAGCAAATGGTGGCTGTTAAGTGAATCATGCAGTTTTTAAGCAAATCTGGTTTCTCCAATGTTTATTTCCTGGAAGTGAGGGGGAAAAAGGCAGCAAATTGCAATCCCATGATCCCAGAATACTGCAACTAATCGTAAATGCAACCCGGTTGTCAAGCGTTCAAATTATGACCATATGATCCTTGAGGGTGGTGCAACTACAGATCATAAGGCACTTTATCAAAACTTTAAATTATTTTTAAATGAATTATTGTAAGTCAAGGACTATCTGTATCAGGGGTGGGTTTCAAAATTTTTTTACTACCAGTTCTGTGGGTGTAGCTAGGCCGGGGGCGTAGGTGTGACCGAGTGGGCGTGAGTGACTTGATGTCACTCACGCCCACTCAGTTATATGCCCCCCCCCACCTAGTCATGCCTACAGGGACGTGCAGCCAGGGGAGGCAGGGGAGGCAGAGCCTCACCACTGTCATCATGAAAAGAAAAGAAAAATGTAAAAGGAAAAAGGCGAGAGCTGAGGTCAGGCTGAGCTAGTTGCTCCCAGAGTCACCATGGATGACTCTGCTTAGTGCTTAACTGTTTAAAAAAGCCTCTAAAAAGCGCCCTCTACAGGAGGAGGCGGGAGAATGACGTGCCTCATCTAGTCTGACTTTAGGCATTTTATGATCACTCGAGCAGTAAAAATTCCTGATGTAGGTGAGGCTCACTCTTCTTCCTCTCTTTCTCCATTTCTGATGTCCCCCACTCCCACCCCACTCTCCCTCTTTTCCTTCAAATTTCCTTTCTTTTCTTTTTTCTTTAATAAATGCAATGCTCAGGCATTCTCTCCTTTCCCGCGACACCCCACTGACTAAAGCACTTTCTTTCGCCTGCCTGAGCTCGGCCGCGAGTACAGGCGGGCGAAAGAAAGTGCTTTAGTCAGTGGGGTGTCAGGGGAGAGGCCTGCCTCACCAGCCATAAACCTCACCGAACGTCACTGCATGCCTACAGAACTGGCAAAAAATTCTGTTTTGCCAGCTGGGAGGCTGGTAAAGAAGCCTCTCTTTCTCCGCCCCCACAGCTGCTTCTCCCTCAGCGCTGAATGATCCATGCACCCCCCCACACACACACCCTCCCCATCTAGCTGCTTTGTGCAGCCAGGAAGATGCGCATGCACTGGGAGACACCCCTCAAGCACAGCAGGGCAGGTGGCTGCTCGCTTAAGGAGGGTCTTAACAGGATGCAAAAGGATGCGGCTTCTCTCCTGCACTAAGGCTCCAGGCATGCCTTGCCATGTTATTCCTTCCCCTCCCCATCCCTGCCTCATTCCTCCAAGGGCTGCGGGGGCAGGGGAAGCGGGGCAAAACAGGAGGTGCCCCACCAGCAGAGGCTCCATGTGGAAGGCGAGGAAGGGGGCAGTGGCAGGGGTCGCTGGCCATCCCCCAAGCAAGCTCTCGGAGGAAAGGGGCAGGGATGCCGGCCTGGGGCTCGCTTCCCTTACCGCTCGCCACCCTCCCCTGCCACTCCATGGCTTAGGCCCAGGGTAGCTGCGAGACCCCCCTACTGCCACCGGTAGCCTCCCACCGTCCAGTACGATCCCACAGAGTTGGCCTCCTCAGGGTGCCGTCGGCCAGACAGTGTCGGCTAGCGACCCCCAGGGGGAGAGCCTTCTCTGTGGGGGCGCCTTCCCTCTGGAATGAGCTGCCCCCGGAGCTTCACATAATCCCCGACCTCCAGTCCTTCGGACGCGCCCTAAAAGGTTGGCTTTTCCAGCAAGCCAGCCTGAACAGAATAAAATAAATGATTAATTTAATTGTTAATTTTAATCTAATTTTTAAATTTTTATTGTTAATATTAATGGGGTTTGTTTTTGGATACTTTATTTAATTTCCTTTTTAACTTTTGTAATATGTGGTTGTTGTTGTTTTTTCAAGTTGTACGCCGCCCTGAGTCCTTTGGAAGAAGGGCGGCATATAAATCAGAGGTGAGTTCCTATCAGTTCGCACCTATTCGGTAGAACCGGTTGGTCAAATCTACCGAACCGGTTAGAAGAGGTTCCACCAGTGGACCCGGAAAGCAGGCCGCACCTACAGAAGAGGGTCCAGACATTTTTTGAAACCCACCACTGGCAAGGATCGTGTAACTTGACAGCTTTAAGACTTGCATGCTTCAATGCCAGAATTTCTGAATAGTTACTTGGATCGACCTAAGTACTAATTCATAATTTCATATCCGCTCACATGGGTGGCAAGCCACTCCCACAAAGGAGGCCACACCCACAGAGTAGGTTCCAACAATTTTTGAAACCCACCACTGATATAAATCCAATAAAGGAACAAAAGAAGCCCAGACAAATTCTCACAAGGTAAGTAAATATATGTCACTGAATACATGTAGCCCTCAACTTTTTTTTTTAATTTAGTGACTGTTCAAGGTTACAACACACTGAAAAAAGTGAATTATGACAGTTTTTCACACTTAACAACCCTTGAATAGCAATAGCCAAGAGCCAAGGTGGCACAGTGGTTAAATGCAGCACTGCAGGCTACTGCTATATCAGCAGGTCAGCGGTTCAAATCTCACCGGCTCAGGGTTGACTCAGCCTTCCATCCTTCCGAGGTGGGTAAAATGAGGACCCAGATTGTTGGGGGCAATATGCTGACTCTCTGTAAACCGCTTAGAGAGGCCTGAAAGGCCTATGAAGCGGTATATAAGTCTACTGCTATTGCTATTGCTGAAGTGGCCTGCAGTACTGCACCCTAACCACTGCGCCACCTCTATAATAAACTCTATAATTGTTTCCTGCTAAGATTCCTAGGATTGGCCACATAAAATGAATGCGAAAAGGATAAAGTGAATCTCATTTACTCCCCTTTCAACCAGAGGAGCCCCCGCAGGACGTGATAGTCAAAGAGGTCCTGAATGGCATAAATACATTGCAGAAAAATACTAAAATGTTGCCGAACAAAATGAAGCAGCATAGTGATTTGACAATGTGGGAGAATAGTAGCACTTTGTTATATAAGAGTATGCCTATTCCTGGTTACTTGTCAGGTGCAAAGAATCAGAACTATACATTAAGTTGGAGTTCAAAAATTTATTGCCCAAGCCTGTACAAGAATCTAGTGAACTAGTTCAGTACTAAATTGGTGCCAAATAAGGTCAACAGAATTCAAGGAGAATTTGTAGCAATGCAATGATTCTAAGCTTATAAGACACTTAACTCCACCTCCTACTACCTGTGCCTGCTGTTCTCCTACAGTAATAATGTTCAAGACTTGGTGAACAGGGTAGCCCACAACCACAGCCTTATCAAGAGAAACCTTAACGGTTTGGGTAAATGTATGAATATTATGGCTGAAATGAATGTTCCAGCATCGGGATGCCTTCTGCATCTGTTAAAGATCACAAGGAAAAGCCAAGAGGCTTGCAGCACTTGTAACCCAGATAACTTACAACTACTTCTTTCACAATCCAGACATCTCTGTTTACTGGCACCTCTTTCAGAGCCCAGGTGCTAAATCCTAAAAGTTTGTTCATGTTGAATGAATACAAAACACAATGGAAAAATGTTTTAAGACCTTTATTTTGCAATAAGACAGGCACCCCTGCATACATTAATACCAGGTGCATATTAAGGCTCATGTGTAATCATCCTAGACCTCCACAATCCCTTCCCACTCTTATTCTTTTTTTTCCACTTATGCTTTTTTTATTTTCCATTTTCATAACATATAAATCACATGTATACTATTACATAGCCAATATCCTATTGTATTAAGTAGTAATTACATCAGTTCCTCTTGTCATCAACGCCCAGAAAGATAAAAACCCATTATTAGCTCTTCTGCTCTCCATACACCTCTTTCTTCTACCTCTCTCCTACCTCCTTTCTTCCCTCCATCATCCTTTCCTACTCTACTTCCCCTTCCTTTCTCCTTCTCCTCTCTCTGCATTCCACTCCTCCTTATCCTCCTCATCTTCCCCCCTTACCCTCTCTCCTATCCCTCTCTTCCCATCTTTCTTCTCCCTTCTGTTTCCCACTCCTCCTCTCATTGGTGTATTTCCGCTTCCATATCAATATACTTAACATATCCTAGTTTTAAAGAAAAATAATCCAAAAAGATAAAAACCCATTATGTTTCGTTTTTATTTTTTGTCTGTACCCCCTTCCCCTGATTTGAATTGTGAGCCGCCCTGAGTCCCCTTGGGGAAAAGGGCGGCATATAAATGTAATCAAATCAAATCAATCAATCAAATCAATCAAATTATTAGCTCTTCTGCTCTCCATACACCTCTTTCTTCTACCTCTCTCCTACCTCCTTTCTTCCCTCCATCATCCTTTCCTGCTCTACTTCCCCTTCCTTTCTCCTTCTCCTCTCTCTTCATTCCACTCCTCCTTATCCTCCTCATCTTCCCCCCTTACCCTCTCTCCTATCCCTCTCTTCCTATCTTTCTTCTCTCCTCTGCTTCCCACTCTTCCTCTCATGCACTTGGTGTATTTCAGCTTCTGAGCAAACTCCATTCTATGTTGATGGTATTTATGCTTCCATCTCCATATACTTAACATATCCTAGTTTTAAAGAAAAAAGATTATTCTTTATGCACTATTTTACCATTTGATTTTTTTAAAAAAAATATTGTCCCCAGAATACAATTTTAAAATCTGTTCCTAAGGTATCTCTTTAAACTGGTTCAGTAGAAAAAACACACACACACCAAACCTGCCTCAAAGGTGTTGCTTTTGTCACTAGTGAAATGTGAGTCCCCCTTGTAAATTAGTGCAGTATGTGTTATTCCTACTGGGGACGGCGGCCACGCAGCCACGCAGCCATGCCTTTTAAATCTTCTGCAGCAACTTCGGCATTATTTTGGCGTTTCCACTGTTGTGTTTCCTCCCACTGGCAAAGGGGTGGACACAAAAGTGGCAAACGACCAGCATTCTCATGCCATCCCATCCCTCACCTGCCTTTAGTCCTGATGCTTCTGCTTTTTGTAATGGGCGCTACAAAAATGTGAGTGTAGAAAGTTGCCCCCTTGGAGCTACTGAAGAGGACTGGTGGCAAACTGCCATAATACCTAGGCTACGTGAGGAGGAATCTGAGGAATAAGATGAGGTTGGGGGGGGGGGGTCCTTGCAAATGGGAAGCACTGCTCCCAGTGCTTCATAGAGCAGCTTTTTCCCTGCCACAGGAGCTAAACCAATAACTAATCCGCTTGGCATCTCTAGTGCTCTGGAGATGCGAACTGGTGGTGCTGTTTCTCAGACAGGCACAGCCCTTGGATTTGGACGATCTCACAATTTAAGCTGATTTCTATGTCTGTGTGTGAATAGGTAAGAAAGCACAGAGCTGTTTCTTTTTCCACTTTTGTAATTATGACTCTACAATAGAACAAATTGATGTGGGCAAAGAAGGTTTCAGGCTTCAACAGGGCAGTATGTTGTGATTTTTCTATCCCTCTTAACCAGCAAAATAGAGAAGTGGCAATTTTAAAATTAATAATTCTGATAGGGGTCACATTTATAGTTTACCTATACTCTGGGATTCTTTGAGCCAATCTCTGCTACGCCATTATTTTTTTTCCTCCAAGCCAACTATATATATAGAATACTTACAAAGTACAGTACAATAAAATTATACTTTGTAAGCCGCCCGGAGTCCTACGGGATTGGGCGGCATATAAATTTATTAAATTACAATTAAATTACAATTACAATAGGCTGTTCTGCCACAATCTCACTGGTGGATGAAGCAATAAGCCTGCACAGGTGGATTTTACAGTATTGATTATGGTTTAACCTTGTTCACACACACACACACAAAAAAATATGGGGAGAGAAATTCTAGAAATTTTATTTTATTTTTGCTGATGTGTTCGTTATCTTTACTCAAGGGTATTTAAATGTGTGCACGTGCGTGTTGTTTAGCTGAATTCAATCCAGTTAATGAAACACATTAAACACATTCGATCCAAACTGGAAAACCCCTTGCAAAAGTTATTTGTGTGCCCAGCTGTTTTCGGAGCAAGCTCTTCCTTGGTAACTTACTAAGGGAGATGAAAGGAAAGTAGCTTAGCCTCTTGTTCCTTTGGCACAACAAACTGGAGTAAAAACAGTCTCGTTAAGACTGGAGGAAACAAGGAGGTACACAAAATATTATGTTCAAGATGGCAAGGGGGGACTAAAGGAAGGATCTCTCTGGAAAGAAGAGAAACGTGTCAATGAAGGTCTTGGGATAAGACATATGGGACAGGAGGTGATAGGCAGTAACCTTGTGAGAGAAGCAGCAGCATTTCATGCTTTATTTTAAATTCGTAATATTTCAGCCTGACTCTGCCCTTTAGGTTTATATAAAGTTACAATATAAACAATGGAACTGAAACGATCTTTTTAATATGAACGTCGCATCTTGGTCATATCAAGCTAAATCAATACTAAGGCAAATGATCTTAGATATACAAGGTAAAACAGAAATTGATGCTTTCTCTCATAAAGAGAAAGCTGGTTTATAAAATTAATTCATTGGAATAACTCACTACTCCAATGCAGGCAATTAATCTGTTAAAAATAACTGACTAATCTGTTTCCTCGTCCACAAAACTAACCCTATGAGTTTGTGCCAATCAAAAGAGTTAAAGACAGGAGAAACCTGGTCTATCACAAAAGTTGTCTTGACAGCAACGATTTTAAAAATCCTATAGACTTTTATGGACATTGGGGGTATTCTGTCAATGGCAGAGTTCCTGGAATTATTGTTTCCCCAGTCCTATTTGCAGAAAATAGATTCACTGGGAAATCCATCTTTCTCAATCTTTATAATTATGTTGGGAATGGGGGTTTTGTGTTCCTGGCACCTATGAAGCTCACTGAGTTGGGGAGATTGTTCTTACTTAAGAAGTACACTTTGGTGTATCATCTACTTTACATCCAAAGAGTACTTCTAAAGTTGCTTTTCCTGTTCAGAATTTTGCTTTTTTTTTTTTTTTTTTTGTTTGACATTTATGCAAACCTTTTCTTTCTTTTTTTTTCCTTATTGGAATATTAAACTTCATCTTCCTATTGATTCACGTTAAATATAGTTGTTGTGGTTTTGTTATTTAAACAACTTTTCCAAATTTGGAAGGATTTTGCCTCCAATTTATTTCTTTGTTTATTCCTTATTTCTATTTTAAAAAAATAGAATGTTACTTATTTAACACTGAAACTAGCTTTAAAGATACATCCTGAAAAATGTTTTCTTGAATCTGGAATTGCAATATTTGCCAAACCACCTGAGGCCTTTGCTGAGTAGCTTTCATTAAATTGGCTTAAACTGATTTTAAGAGTAAGGCTTTATTTGACCTTGTCTCTTCTGCATTCGGACAGGCTCGGGTCTCAGGTTACCCTGATAGAAATGGTCAACCGTCTTGCTAGCTAAAGCTTAGAAACAGACTGAATAAAAGGGTGAGTTCTCTCTGTTTTCAAGGACCTGCTGTAAGGTTCAAAATGAGAAAGTTATGAATGAAGGTTAAAAATACTGTATCTAATTGTTCTGATTATGAACATTTTCTGTTTTCTGCACTGCTGTCTTGACTTCTTTTTCACTTACTGTAATTTTGCTTGCCTGTTAGGGAAAATTGATCATTCAATTAAAACAAAAGTTATTTTTAAATTTGCATTTGTTGTCAGTATTCAGAACCATTTTCAGCCAAACTGCTCAGCAGTATCCTTCTAATATTGGCAGATAATTGCAAATCTTCTTGGAAAATAGGGATCTAAAACAAACTGAACATCTATGCTTTCTCCAATGATGCTATCGTAACTTCAGAGTCATATCAAGCTAGATCAATACTAAGGCAAACGATCTTAGATATAGAAGGTAAAACAGAAATTGATGCTTTCTCTCATAATAACCAAATTTTAATGCCTAAATCAGGTGTGTATATATATATATATCATATCATAGTTCTCAAATTTAGAAGGGCCTCATCTTTAGCTCAATCGAATGTTCTCCTCACAGCTATCCTGGAAAGGAAATAGCAGTATAAGGAAATATAAGGAAAAGCCCATATGAAGCCAAATTCTGCCCCTGTCTTATGGGTGTCATAGAAACCACAACTCATGTTCTTCTGCACTGCCAGTTCTACAGGGAAATTTGCCACCAATTGATTATCCCTCTTTTATTTAACTTTCTGAGGCACTGGGATAACTTTTATTTATCTGTTAAACAACCAGGATGCATTTTTCTCTCTAAAATTAGCAAATTTTTTGCCACATTGTGTTTAAGCTTTGCCCACAAATGGTTGCTAATAGTTCTTGTTTTTAGGGGATATTTTTATTTTGTTCATTTTATTGAATTCACTTTCATTGGTCAATGACTGAAGTAAGATTTCTTTTTTCTTTTTTTTAAAGCTACTCAGCAGTGTTTATCAGTCTCGTAAAGACATAGAGGAGAACTTTTGCAAATCTTCCAGGATTCTCTGCCTGGGTTCATTCCTTTATTTCTTACAAGATTTTCCATCCTGGAAAAACTATGTCTTGGATACAAGACAGTAGGGTTAATAATTTATTTTCCTTAGATGAATTTTGCATTCTAGATCGCCACTAAGAGCAGGTATTTCTGCACTTGTATATTTAAAGCCTCACCATTACTGTAGCCGTACAGTAGTCCAATTGATAGAAGCCAGTGCTCAGAAAATGGGGCTAATTCGTTGACCCAGTTCTGTGCCCCACTGCATAAGCCCATTTAGTTCTTGCTACTTTTCAGGAATGTGGGAACAAACCCATCTGTCTGATGTTCAGCCTTCTTCCTTTCACTGAACCAGAGATGCTCATTCTCTTTCAACAGTTTCAGTTCTGAAGATCTTCTTTTTCTTGTTCCTTTTTAAAACTTTGATTGCAAGACAAAAAAATAGAAGATGAAAGAAAGAGGGAGGGGGGGGTTTAAACTCTTCTACTTTACATAAGATTTTACAAGGTGATTAAAAAAAAAAAACCTCACCGTAATTCTTACAATAATGTTGAATGGGAACAAATACAATGTTAAGGCCTAATATTAAAAACAAATCAGAACACGACCAAAAGAGCCAGGATGATGAAATTATCACAATAATAAGAATATAGTAAAACTTTCTAATCAGTTTGAGCCAGTACCTTATTGGCCAATCATATAGGATCCGGCGTTTTTAAATCCTTATATTAAAAAGAAACCTAAAATTCAGATGGGATCAAAGCCTGCTCTTCTTGTTCAGCCGGCTTTGAAAGCTAATCCGGGAAGGGGCCGGGGTGGGATGGCAGACTGAAGGGAAGAGGGTGGCACTAGGAGACTGGCAAAGCTGCCAGCCGGGGCAGTCTGGGTCATGGCTGTTGGCACCACGTCTCTGCCTTCTCTGTGTGAGCTGCATTAGTGATAGAAAAATAATGCCCCCTTCGGACAATAAAGTGTTCTCCCCCCACTCCAAATCCAATCGCCCCCTAATCTGATGCCAGGGCTTTGGAGATGAAGTTCCCATCGCTGGGAGAAAACAGATGCCACCTCCTATTCAACAGACTGGTATAGAGCACAACAATAGCCCAGCACACAGCCTTTGCCAATGGGGCGGGGGGGTCCTCTATTAAGCTCGCGTCTCCCCAAATAACAGCTGCAGAGAGAGACAGCTTAGGAGAGGAAACCTCTGCCAAGCCATCCCTACCCAGGGGCACGAGGTGGGGAAGGGAATGTGGCTTCTTTAAGGAGGGTGCCTAGGGCGGACAATTGCCCTCCTCATCGGCTGCAGGGATTTTCACAGGTTTCCACGCGCCTCTCGAGCGTCACCATGGCACCTTCTTGGCACACTCTGCCCATGTAAGACAGAGCCGGCGTTGCTATGGCATTAACGGGCACCTCATCAATTGAGGCTTTGTTCGAAGTTCTACCCCTTGAAACTGGAATTTCAGGACATGGGGGGACGGTTGAGGGAAGCTCCCTCTCCAAGCCCAAGATACGTTCCCCGATCAGAGCTCCAGACACACACACACACACACACACACCCTCCCTAGATATCACCAGTCTGTCACACAGCTCCGTGCAGAAAGGACGAGCCCAAAGTCCTGCTGAATAGCCCCATTCAAATCCCAGCCCTCTTGGCAGAGAGACAGCCCAGGACATTGCACTGTCTGAGATAGAAAAATGGAAATGATGCACGGCCAGCCACCCCCCCTTTCCCATAATGATTAAATCCCCCCCAAATAAATCAACCTATTGTCATTTTCTGACCTATTTTGCTATCCTAAATTGCTGCAGACTTGATCCATCTCACCCCCCCACCAAAAATCTCTGCAATCGGGACTTTCCAGTCAACCCTTGGCAGAGAATTTTCTCTTGCACTTTTTCCCCTAGAGGCAGGACCCCGAGACAGTATTTTTTTAGAGGGGTGGGTGGGAGAGCCAAACAGGGAATAGTAACACCAAGGGATGAGGAGGAGGAAGAAAACAAGGCCCAAGTTTACTAAAGAAAGTGGCGCTTGGCAGACATCCATCTTGGAAGGTGGCCATGTCATGGAGAGTGACTGCAGGAGGAATTTACATATTGATAACCCACAAAATCGAGCAATTGAAAAGATGCAGTCCAGTTTGGTCCAGGCAGGGATAATCTCTCCGTAGCCTCCCTGATCCCAAAGTGTCTCTGCTGTGAAGATTTCCTTTGCCAGCAGTCTGCCTTGCCAAAGAAAAACCTTGATATTCGACAAAAAAAAAGACGATTTTAAGATTGCCTAATCTTAATTGTTTTACTGATAATAGCCACAAGATAAGGAAATGTTCCCAGACCTATCTTTCTCCTCTCACATAAAAAAAAAATCTGGCAAGTGGCTCTTCGGCTACTTACTCTACATCCAATACTGCAAGAAAAATAACTGCTTCAGCTGTTTTAAAATTAAGACTAAAGTGCATGCAACTGTTTCCCCCCTTTATTTTTGCTTAGGAAAAATTAATTCATTTAAAAAAAATAAAGCTGTCTTAATACGCCTTTTCATTACTTCTGTGCTGTTGCTTGCTTCACAAACATTAAACTACATTATGTATGTATGTATGTATGTATGTATGTATGTATGTATGTATGTATGTATGTATATGTAAAGTCACAACCCCTGGTATGCCCCAATTATGGGAGGAAGCTAACTGCTTCCATTCTCTGTCCATCGGCTCGTCACAAGAGACCATCCAGACAGAAAGCCCAATATTTTACTGTTGCCTTTGTTACATTTGTGTAGTATTTGTGCTGATAAATAAATAAAGGGAGACTAGTATAGATCTATTTCAAGCTATTTAGCTCTCATCAGCTAGCCATACCTGAACCTTTGCCCAGGTTCGAATCCCAGTAAGGGTATGGCTAGCTGATGAGAGCTAAATAGCAATAGCAATAGCAGTAGACTTATATACCGCTTCATAGGCCTTTCAGGCCTCTCTAAGCGGTTTACAGAGAGTCAGCATATTGCCCCCAATAATCTGGGTCCTCATTTTACCCACCTCGGAAGGATGGAAGGCTGAGTCAACCCTGAGCCGGTGAGATTTGAACCGCTGACCTGCTGATCTAGCAGTAGCCTGCAGTGCTGCATTTAACCACTGCGCCACCTTGGCTCTTTTAAATAGCTTGAAATAGATCTATACTAGTCTCCCTTTATTTATTTATCAGCACAAACACTACATATATGTATGTATGTATGTATGTATGTATGTATGTATGTATGTATGTTTGTATGTATGTATATTTCGCTAACCTATTTTAAATTTGTAATACAGCATTGCCACAATGGCTTTATCCTGTGATTTAGTTTACATACAGAAGTCTGCTACAATATCATAGTTGCAAGTACCCACTTTAAATTGCAATGTTGGCCATGAATTCAAGAGCAAGACTCACGAAAACTGTTTTGTGTTGATTTTAATCAGCCTAACATGAACATATTTATTTATTAAGCAAGATTCTGATATTATTCAGATAATAGATCACAGCCTTTGAGCTCTTAGCAAATCTTGCCTGTAAATAGTAAGTTATTGATTTTCAACATTATTCAGTATTCAGTAAGTGAAAGAATTACATTGAGTTCAAATAATTTCTGAATTAATGTTTAGAATTATTTTCAAAAATCAGGAATATGAATTATATGGGTGCAAAAACAAAAGCACTTCTGATAACCTGTTCAATTATATGGCACACAAATCTGTGAAATTGTGCTGACAACTTTCTACTTTTAATCAGCCTAGGTTGTATGAACAGGTAAGTAAAGATGATTCCTCAGAAGTGAGTTCAGAGGGACATATTTCTAAACAGGTGAAACTAAAACAGCAAGTTTTATAATTTAACTTAATTCTATGTATTTTTATTTATAAAGTCCCACAAAGTTAAATGGGGCTTTTTTCATGGTAAGGGCACAAAGTATTGCAAACTTAATATCCCTTTCAAAACTTCACTCTTTCCAAGTAGCATTTCTTTTGTAAATTTATCTGTTATTTGATGGATTCCAGTCAGTCACTGATTTTGTCCCTGGCTGTGGACACAACCAAAGAGTATTGTTATTTTGAGCATACTGTAAGAATTAACATTTTTATCATCATAGATAATAATCTTATACAGATTTTTAAAAACACAGCTGCAAGAATATTCAGCAGAGTACTTGAGAATTATTATTTTTTCATTTTAAAAAAGGTTGTAATGTTCACCTTTATTTTTATATAGTTTCTTGAAGAAAAGACCTGTTGGCATTATCAGCTTATTTTTTTTTCCTAATAGGCACACACAATTTACATTAAAAATGATAAAAATATCAAAATTCCAAAGGAGTGATGTATCAAATATGGAAGAAAAATATAAGATTTTAAAAGAATACTTTCAATAAATGAAATATAGCAAAGTCTTATTTTAAAGATCACTGTTTAGAACAAGGACATTGGAATAATAATCTTAAACACTAATTTTCAATCAGAGAAAATAATACATAGTATTTCATTTAACAAAGTTTGAGAATAAAACAACTTGGAGCAAAGGATTTCTTTGCTGATCACCATATTCTTCCCAGATTTAGCTTGATGTGAACATTTTCTTCTGGTCCAGTCTGGTTTGCCATGCTTCTGCAGTGGAAGTCCATCTTTTTCAGAGGAGTGATCTCTTAAGGGAGGTATGGGGTTTTCATAGAAATTAAATTGCAACCCGTAAGTTCATCCGTCCATCTCTCTGTCCTGGCGGTGGTGGGAAAGAGGAATATATAATGCTTAAGGAGATTTTCAACAGATTGGGAGGCCTTTCGAGATTACTCATAGAGGAGAAAGACTTTCCCCACCATAGGATTAAGCTGGAGTAAAGTCAAGTTGGAATTTAGTTATCCTTGAGGGATAACAAAAGATCACATTCAAAGATGTATCAACAAATTCACATGGGTCCTATTCCCCCTCTCTCCTCTCAGTACTCTCAGTAAAAGCTATACTAATAGAAGGCATTTTATCCACCTCTGCTCAAAACTGCCATTTCAAGGCAACTTTTCCACAAAGGACAGATTGATTGAGATCTTGATATTTAGATAGATTCCAACATGCTTGTAAGTGCTGCCCTCTGAAAATATACCAGTGAGTCTCAGTGTCTATGTGCTTATATTTATCTGTCATTGCCACAAAGTCTCATCCTTTTCCTTTTCCCTTCCTCTGTTGGGAAAAGAAAATATTCACCCTTTTTGTCCAAAAACAAATTTCAGTGTGCTATCAAAGCAGGGATCTCTCCTTTGTCTTAGATCAGTGGTTCCCAAACTTGGCAACTTTAAGACTTGTGGACTTCAACTCCCAGAATTCGCCAGCCAGCTGGCTGGAGAATTCTGGGAGTTGAAGTCCACAAGTCTTAAAGTTGCCAAGTTTGGGGACCACTGTCTTAGATTAACCACACCAAGTTTATCAAACTTTGGAAATCGGGTACACAATGACTGATTTTCATGACATTCACAAAATGGTTATAATGTCTGTTTGGTGACCAGGAGGAAATCAAGATTGTGCCATGGGTTCTACTTTTTGTCCTTCACACATTGCTTCCTCCTTTCTGCACAGACTGCATTTAAATCAACAGTTATTCAAATGTATGTTGCTTAAAATAGTTGGAAGGAAAGAAAGCAATTCAGAAGGATTCCTCAGTTAATACATTAAGGAATGTCAAGTAAATTGTTAAGTTATTAAGAAAATATTTATGGGAAAGGCAAACTCCTTTACTTAAATTACTGCTATCATCTGATGACCTTTAACTTTCCTGATTTACAGCTTTATTATTAAACATGTATTTTGACTTAATTTCACTATAGAAGCCAAGTGATCTACTCCAAAAACCACTTCGGGCAGAAGTAGAAAACTGTCATGCAAACTCTTTGATAATACGAGTGGACAGTATATTCAATTAAAGCATGATTTTGATTTCACAATTTGATTCAGATGCATTAGCTGCATCTCAGACAGCCAGGGCTGAATTACCACCAACACTGCATTATGTTTTGGACAATTCCAAGGTACAGTCTTTTTAAGAGACAAAAAATGTTGTTAAAGTGGATATTGATTATTCGAACTTTAGAACAATAAAGAGTTGAAAAACCCAGCTCCAAATCTGTGGTTGGAGGTTTTACAGTACCAATGAGAGCAAATTTCAACTGGTCTTATGAAGAGATTAATGCACTAAAATAATTTTCCTATTTCTTGGACGCCTCTGAGAATGTTAAAGGAAGTTTGGTGTCAAGTCGATTATGCTGGGAGTATAAAATAAGGGAGGGGCCAATTTTGCATATCGTATGGGCCTGATCCACTATGATTCCACTTTGACGTAATATCTGTGAATTTCTTTTCATATTGTTTCAAGAGCAGTAATATGGCTTAAAGGTTGGACACGATTCCAAATTATATGATGAACATTGGATTTATCAAGCACCGAGTTTAGCATAAAGGTTATTCTTGGGCTAATAACATATGTTCAGTTTCTGCTAATGAACCAGCTTTCTGTGGATATGCCCTGTTTAAAAGCTGAGCTGTTTTAATATCTGTTATAATTTATTTTGTCATTTTTATTTTTCCCCCTTCTCTGTTTGCTTCACCGCTGTTGCGTTTTTCTTTGTTTCAGTATATTAAAAGAAAGCAAGTGGGGAAAAAAGCATGTGTTCAGAGACTATTTTGTCCAGCATTTTTCCTCCATGTTTGCAGTGCCACCTATTTAAAAAAAAAAAAAAACAGGGTTTACTAGTGCCAAGGAGAACAGAGCTTTTCAAAGCCTTTAAAATTTATTTGAGATTGCCTTAATACTGAAAGATGTGCAGCTGGGAAATTAGAATGAAGTAGTGAAAAGGTTGTGCAGAGTTTTGTGAAAGAAAGGTTTAGGAAGGGGGATGACAGTTCTATTGAAGCCTCACTGGGGCTCACTACTTTCCTTTTCTCTTTTAACAAAGTGACCGTCCCCAGCTTCTCTTTTCACTGGTGTTCTGCTCTTTAACTTTCAGTAATCCTTCCTTCCTGTTTTTGAATATGTTTGTGTGCACCCTTCCCTTCTCTTCCCTTCCCTTCCCTTTCTCTTCTGCAAGTTGGCACGCGGTCTCATCCAGTGATAAAAATGCAACGCTTGTAAGGAAATACAAGAGTAAAAAACGTTACGTTTTCTCAAACGGCATCTCAAGTTAACGAAAGAGATATTTAACCTTTTCTGTACAGAAAATACAGTAATAATAATAATGGGAAAATTGCTACCCCTCGCAGCAGGGAAGTAGAGAGTCTTCCTATGACATTAACATGTAATTTAAATTCATAATTAGAAAATACTGTGCAATCATGGAAACAGGATTTTGTTCTAATGATGGCATATCTCTGAAATCTAGCCAGTGACAGAATATGCATTTCCCTAGACGCACAATATACCACAGCTATTGAGTAACATCCCTTCAGCACTGAGAAAAGATAAGTGAATATAGCATTATATTAACCAATATGGCACTTTTTGTATTAACAGCTAATCACAGAGAAATATTTTGATCAACATTTAAAGCTCCTTTGTTAGCTGCTTTCGGGAGTTATCGCGCCCAGCCCCGCCCCACAATAAAAAGTACTCAGTAGTTTTGGTTAATGAGAATATATGAGCAGCATAAGGAAGGGGGAAAGATGGGGAGATTCCCTGTTTTAAATATTATATTTTTAAACTGAATCATCTATTTTATTCATTTATTCATTAATATTGGCTGTCTCTTTAGTAGCTTATACACTGATAATTTTATAAAGATGGATTAGAACTACCTGCCTATGAAGTAATCGTAGCACTGCTCCTAAAAAGTTTTGTTCAGTTGGGAAAATAACATACAATACTAAATATGTCACATGGCTAAACCAACTCAATCTCTTTCATGGGGTCAGTTGCAGATTTAATTTAATGAATGCCATAATTGAGTGACACCTCATATCAATAAAAGGTATTATTAAGCAATAACAGCCAGAACAACAAGAACAAGAACAACAATCTCTTAATTAAACACATATTGAAAGGAAGGGTGAATATTAATATTAACTATTAATACTTTTCATTGGAGACTATGTATAATAGACACCATCTCTCAAGTTTTATTTATAATTGGACCTGGGTACTTGAGAGACCGCCTGCTGCCAATTACCTCCAATAGACCGATTAGATCCCACAGATTAGGCCTCCTCCGAATTCCATCCACTGGCCAATGCCGACTGGCGACTACCCGGAGGAGAGCCTTCTCTGTGGCTGCTCCGACCCTCTGGAACGAGCTCCCCGTGGAGATTCAGACCCTCACCACCCTCCAGGCCTTCCGCAAAGCCCTTAAAACCTGGCTGTTCCGACAGGCCTGGGGCTAAAGAGCTTTCCCCCCTCCCCCTCGAATGGTATGGTTGTCGTGTGCTTTTAAATTGTGTATTGTTATGTTCGTCTTTTTTATCCCTTGTCTGTACCCCCTTCCCTGACTTGAATTGTGAGCCGCCCTGAGTCCCCTTCAGGGAAAAGGGCGGCATATAAATGCAATAAATTCCAATTCCAATTCAATTGACTTTTTTTTTACTTTTTGAGAGAGGAATGAATTGTACTCTTGATTATATTTAATCTAGCAAGAATTTATCCCTTTTATAGCTTTTTAGAAAGAGTATGAAGGGAAGCTATCAATAATGTAATGGAGATCTGAATCTCTGTCCCTTCTCTCCAAAATCCACACAATGGATTGAATCAATCTGACAATGGCCACTTGCCCAATAGCGACTTGTATCACTATCAAGCATGTATTCAGCCATTCTTGGTTAATATAAACCTTGTCTTATTATCCCATTGGCATAGTGATGGTTGATTGGATGATTCTAGAAGATGCTGTAAGTCAGGTGGGAAACATCCACAGACACCTTCAGCCCTTCCCAGCTTGTGAATTAAAAAGCTTTCCATCCAACCTTAAGTCTGCATAAAACAATACCAGCATAATATGTATTGCCCAGACTGCCAGCCACTTTCCTAAGCCTATTGCATCCGTTCTCAGTCACTGTCAAATGGTGTGATCCTGATTGGTGACAGAGGCCCTTGATATTGGCAAGATAGTTGGGAAAGGATCTGCTAAGATCCTTGCAGCAAGGCATTGCAGTAAGAATAGGGTAGATTTGATTTCAGAGCTCTGTCTGGATTTCTCTAGGCTGTCTGCACCTCTTCCCACATCCCATTTGGACAGCTTCCAAATCAAAAGAACATGAAATAAAGAAACATATGGGAAGACATCAAGACAGAAATAACCTAAAAGAGTGGGGAGCCAGACCTTTCCATGACTGTGTCAATAGGCGCTGGAAAATTGAAACTGACTACAGTAGCATTTAGACAAATGCTATTTTACTACAAGGGAAAATAGAGTAGAGTAGAGTAGAGTAGAGTAGAGTGTAGAGTAGAGTAGAGTAGAGTAGAGTAGAGTAGAGTAGAGTAGAGTAGAGTAGAGTAGAGTAGAGTAGAATAACAGTGTTGGAAGGGAACTTCCAATTAAGTCCAATATGGCTGAAGCCCTAGTTCCCTTCTCTACTTTTTGGGAAATAAAATTGCCTGCTAGGTTTGTCAGGAACCTGTTTGATTTTCCACTTGGTGCAGAGTTTGTCTCCCAGTTAATGTCAGGATACTTAAAGTCCTTCATTAGCAATAGCAATAGCAATAGCAGCTAGACTTATATACCGCTTCATAGGACTTTCAGCCCTCTCTAAGCGGTTTACAGAGTCAGCATATCGCTCCCAACAACAATCTGGGTCCTCATTTTACCCACCTCGGAAGGATGGAAGGCCGAGTCAACCCTGAGCCGGTGAGATTTGAACAGCCGAACTGCAGAACTGCAGTCAGCTGAAGTAGCCTGCAGTGCTGCATTTAACCACTGCGCCACCTCGGCTCTATTACTATTGTGATGTGCTTCCTATGTAACTTAGTTAACTTATTAGTAAAAAGTTCATCTATTTCCTCTGTTTCGTTGGGTGGCCTATAGCAGTGTTTCTCAACCTTGGCAACTTGAAGATGTCTGGACTTCAACTCCCAGAATTCCCCAGCCAGCATTCGCTGGCTGGGGAATTCTAGGAGTTGAAGTCCGGACATCTTCAAGTTGCCAAGGTTGAGAAACACTGGCCTATAGTATACACTTACGGCAGTGTCATTCTCCCCCCCCACCCCCCGGCCGCCTTTTATATTGACCCAAAAGCATTCAAGACAGTTTTCATCATTTTTGTGCTCTATTTGTGTAGAGATGTAATTATTTCTTATAAATAGTGCAATTCCACTTCCTCTTTTTATTTGGTCTGTTTCTTTTAAATAATTTAAATCCCTCTAGCTGTATATTCCATTTGTGGGTTTCAGCCCACTGAGTTTCCGTAATGGCAACAATATCATACCTGCCCTTATTTACTTGAGTGTCTAATTCACCCTGTTTATTCCTCATACTCTGTTCATTGGTGTATAAGGTAAGATAGGGGAGTGATTGAAAGTGATAAAAACAGAGATACTGGCAGGCAGTGAGACTCCATTTGGCATTTTTTTATTATTTTCTGGGCCCTTCAGCGAGGCAAAGTGGGATCATTGCATCTTAGGAAAAAAATACTGCAGAATATTTTTCATTAAATAGTGATAATTATGAAAGGAGCAGTTATATCTGCCTTGAAGAAGCAGTGGGGAAAGAAGAACATTTTACCTGCATTCCACAATGGTTAATGATGACTTAGGGCTGTTTCATTCATACGCTGGAGTTTGGGCCAATGTCTTGAGGCCAAGGGGGAAGATAGTGGTTGTCAGGACACAGTGGTGGGATTCAGCCGGTTCGCACCTATTCGGGAGAACCGGTTGGCAACTTTCTAGGTAGTTCAGAGAACCGGTTGTTGGAAGAAATCTCCTTTTGTTTTTTCCCCACTTTACAGGGCTAATCCTGTAAGGAAGGCAGGGAGGAAACATTCTGGTGTTGCTTCTAGCCTCATCTTTATTGCCCTTCTTACAGAAACTGCCTCTCCGGTTAACCCTTATTACATTATAACAGCTAAGGAGAAGCGCCCATCGACCTGAGTGGCCTTGAGTTGCCCACGCCCACCCAGTCACATGACCACCGAGCCCCACCTACCCAGATAGTCATTAGGGCAGAGAACCGGTTGTTAAATTATTTGAATCCCACCACTGTCAGGACATGAGTATCCAATGTTAAAGTACAAGTGAAGACATAAGAGCCAAGGTGGCGTAGTGGTTAGGGTGCAGTACTGCAGGCCACTTCAGCTGACTGTTATCTGCAGTTCAGCGGTTCTAATCTCACCGGCTCAAGGTTGACTCAGCCTTCCATCCTTCTGAGGTGGGTGAAATGAGGACCCGGATTGTTGGGGGCGATATGCTGACTCTGTAAACCGCTTAGAGAGGGCTGAAAGCCCTATGAAGCGGTATATAAGTCTTACTGCTATTGCTATTGCTATATGACCTTTAAGACTTCAAATAATGGAATAAAAACCAAGATAGAAGAATGCACTACCCTGCCCCTGAACAGGGAGAGTCCATTCCACATCATGTGTAACAATGATAGGGGGATTTTTCCTCTATAAACTCTCTTTTAAGATTCCTATGGGCTCAACTACCCATTACAACAGGGGTTTCAAACTGGCGGTTTCAGTTTCAAACTGAATTCTGGGAGTTGAAGTCCACAAGTCTTAAAGTTGCCAAGTTTGGGAACCACTGTCTTAGATTAACCATGGGCCAGATACATCATGCACAGGTCACGCCCACCCCAGCTCTGTGAAGAGGATGTGATGCAGCGAGTTTGACACCCGTGCCAATGGATGGAAGATACAATAGATACAATGGGAAATGCATCTATTGTATCTACAGTACCTCACAGCCCTTTTGCCAGAAAATTCCATTTCTAGAAGAGATCATTAGGAGATCATTAGAGCCGAGGTGGCTCTGCAGTGGTTAGAGTGCAGCACTGCAGGCTACTTCAGCTGATTGCAGTTCTGCAGTTCGGCTGTTCAAATCTCACCGGCTCAAGGTTGACTCAGCCTTCCATCCTTCCGAGGTAGGTAAAATGAGGACCCGGATTGTTGTTGTTGGGGGCGATATGCATAGAGCTGAAAGCCCTATGAAGCGGTATATAAGTCTAACTGCTATTGCTATTGCTAATTTGGCAAAGCCTGGCCAGTCCCACCTATTCCCTTGCCAATGCTTCCTTTATAAGAGCCGAGGTGGTGCAGTGGTTAGGGTGCAGTACTGCAGGCCACTTCAGCTGACTGTTATCTGCAGTTCAGCGGTTCTAATCTCACCGGCTCAAGCTTGACTCAGCCTTCCATCCTTCCGAGGTGGGTGAAATGAGGACCCGGATTTTTGGAGGCAATATGCTGACTCTGTAAACTGCTTAGAGAGGGCTGAAAGCCCTATGAAGCGGTATAGAAGTCTAACTGCTATTGCTATAGCTATTGCTAAGTTTTAATCCTTACCCTTGTGAGCGTTTCCACTCGGACTCAAACGTTCATGAGCTAAAACTTGATGGGTGAAACTGCCTGAAAAAAACAATGGCTTTGAGTTAGGAAAATGGCAGGTGGAGAAAGAATTAAATGCTTCTTTTCTGGTGTCCCCCCCCCCCGCCCAAACTTCTCTGAATTCAAAGAACGTTCAGGCAAACTGTGGCTATTGGGCTATCTTTAACCTTGTTTTCATGTAACACCAACTTTGGCCCCAAGCAATTGGCATTCCATGCATCTCGTGGCAGCGAACTCCATCTGTTAATTATGTGTTGTATAAAGAGGCCCTTTCTTTTGTTTGCCCTCCCCTCTGCTAATTAACTTCAGTAGTTGACCCTGGGTTCTAGCATTATTTTGCAAAAGGAAAGAAATGTTCAGCCTATTATCTTCACACCATTTTCTGTTTTATAAGCTTCAACAACGGTGTTTAGGAGCTCACCTTAATAAAAAAAAAAACCTCACTTTTTTAATACTCTTCTTGGCAGTTTGCTTCCCTTTGGTGATTGATTATTCACGATTTCTCAGTTCACTGTTGAAGAACACAGTTTTACATTGTGTGACTTTGCGATTTGTTCTTTTGAGACTTCCACAGCTACTGTAATAGCTGACAATTTACCAATTTAGAGTTAAAAGTGAAAACAGCAAAGCCGCAAAATCGCAGGCTCAGAGCTATAAAAGAAGAGACAAATGTTAAACCTTAATGTGCAACTCTAATGTGCTCTTCATAAATATGGCACAAGGCTTCGTTCACACATTTCAGATTTATGAAACCGATAGGAAGAAACGAAGTGTTGTTTTCTTCCCGCTTTAATTGACAGGAAGAGATGTTGCAAAAATCAGTAGAAGCTTTTAATCCAAAGGAATGGTTTAGATCATTGTGCTAGTCGAGAGATAAAAATACTGCAGGTTTTTTTGCAGTAACAAAAAATATGGAATAGCAATATGAAAGAAGGGACTTTATTTCACACAAAATGCTACCAACTTCAATTCAGATTCCATTAAAGATTAAAAACAGCAGCTAGTCTGAACACATACAGGATAAAATAGGAGCCATTGACTGTAGGGACTGGTATAGAGCACTTTTAAGTGATAGCAATAGCAATAGCACTTAGACTTATATACCGCTTCATAGGGCTTTCAGCCCTCTCTAAGCGGTTTACAGAGTCAGCATATTGCCCCCAACAACAATCCGGGTCCTCATTTTATCCACCTCGGAAGGATGGAAGGCTGAGTCAACCCTGAGCCGGTGAGATTTGAACCGCTGAACTGCAGATAGCAGTCAGCTGAAGTGGCCTGCAGTACTGCACTCTAACCACTGCGCCACCTTGGCTCTATATGATGGAGCTGGAAGTTTGATGGGCTGGATGGGCTGGAAGTTTCAGACAAAAAGTTAGGTTGTGGGTACTGTGCGAAACACGGGTTCTCATTAGAGAAAGGCGTTCATGTTTCCAGAGAATGGAAAAATTTCCAGATCGAGGCAGAAGGGACAAGTAAGGAGGTGCAGCAAGCATCTCTCAGGGAAAAAAAATGAAGGAACATTTTAAATCAAAATCTCACACCGTTTGCAGAGACAAAGGGTCTTATTTTCGGGGAAACACAGTAGCTAACTTCATCGGTGCACGGATGATTTTACCTAGTTTGGCTAATGAAACATCTGCAAGAAAACAACCAAACTCAGAACATACCAAGTCTATGACTTCTACTATGGTTACCCATCTGCATTTTATCATATAGTTCAAACCTATGTAGTCCTCATTCCAGATGCCTCCCATCACCCTGCCAGGTGCTAGTGAGAGTGTCCTTGGTTTCCAGGAGAAATAATGTTATTTTAGCTACATATCCCCTTTTGCTATCTCTACTCCCCCCCCCTCCCTTTCCCTCAGCTCCAGTGAGCCTTGTTGCGGCAATCCTTCAAGACTCTTCAAAGATGGCTCCAGGGTTGACAGGACCATGTACAAGCCCCAAAACTTGCTCCTGTTGGTCATCATCTACAGCAGAGGTGGGTTCCTACAGGATCGCACCAGTTCGGTAGAACCGGTTCATCAAATCTACCGAACCGGTTAGAAGAGGTTCCACCAGAAAGCACGCCACACCTGCAGAAGAGGTTCCAAAAGTTTTTGAAACCCACCCCACACACACACACACACACACATACACACACAGAAAGAGAAAGAGAAAGAGAAAGAGAAAGGAAGGAAGAAAGAAAAAAAGAAAAAAGAAAGAAAAAGTGAGAGAGAGATGAAAGAAAAAAAGGAAAAAGGGACAGAGAGACAAAAGGAAGGAAAGAGAGAGAGAGAGAGAGAGAGAAGGAAAGAAAGAAAGAAAGAAAGAAAGACAGACAGAAAGAAAGAAAGAAAGAAAGAAAGAAAGAAAGAAAGAAAGAAAGAAAGAAAGAAAGAAAGAAAGAAAATACATGGCCGGCAAGCCACTTCCACCAGATCACATGGCTGGCAAGCCACTCCCACAAAGGAGGCCACACCCACAGAGTAGGTTCGAAACAAATTTGAAACCCACCACTGATCTACAGCCTGGATAATGGCTGGATAATGGCTGAAAAGAAGGGTGAGCAGCCCATTGTTCTGAAGTGCAGCATTAGTCTTGCCAAGGATGGACACAGAAACACATTTAAACCTACTAGGGAGCATCAGAAACTCTTTACCAACGCAAAGGTTATCCTACGACATCATGCTCCAATTGTACAGAGAATTGTGACAAGCACCTACTGTTTTAACTTGATGAATCTGCCCGAAGGTTCCTGTAATAGGCTGCAATATGAAAGATTTGATTTATTATATTTATATGAAAGAAGTTGGGAAAAGCACAGTATGACCCTGTTTCCATTATTTCATTTGCAATGGTGTACTAAACATGCCGGGTGGATATTCTTGTGCTTGAATCTCTGTAAAAAGCCTAATTAAATTAATTACAGTTCTAATTACAAAGAGTAATGGACAGTGTCAATGTGGTTTGTTTCCCAGAAGCAAACCCCCCCCCCCCCGCCTCACAGCAAGATCAAGTTTTCGGATTGGCCCCCAAGGAGGCTGTATAGGAGCACATACTGGAAATATTGGTGCGAACTGGTTTATTGCATAGCCAGAGGTGGCGCAGTGGTTAAATGCAGCACTGCAGGCTACTTCAGCTGACTGCAGTTCTGCAGTTCGGCTGTTCAAATCTCACCGGCTCAGGGTTGACTCAGCCTTCCATCCTTCCGAGGTGGGTGAAATGAGGACCCGGATTGTTGTTGGGGGCGATATGCTGACTCTGTAAACCGCTTAGAGAGGGCTGAAAGCCCTATGAAGCGGTATATAAGTCTAACTGCTAATATTGCTATTTTGCAATATTTTTTTTTCCAGGATAACCAGTTCCTTGGTACCTGCCATCCTAATTCATTTCAATATGGATCTGAAAAGCCAGAATTGTTAGCAAAGATTGTAGGGCCTTGAGATCACTCATAGGAATCCAACGTTAGGAGATAGAAATACTGTGAAATATCTGTTCATTGGCGGCCAAACTATAAATCTATATTCACGTTATTTCAAAATAGGAAGTAGAGGTGAGCAAGGCACAATCTTGTAGGCAGTCTGAAAGCAGCTGGTGGTATTATTGACAAGAACCCCAACCCTTGTTGTATCTGCAATCTCATCAAGCTACATAGGTCACCACAGAGAGCATAATTAAACTATGTGCAAATGAAGATCCGAAAACATGGACCAATTCTTCTTCCTTCTTAGAGGCTGCTGGTTGCCTCTGCACTATCCACCCAAATGCTGTTATGCTGTGGAGGAGGATAGATGCTCCTCACGTAGCAAGAGTAGCCTTTATTATTTGTATGATGTCCTCCATAGTCTCTGTGAGATCTTTCAATAGGTAGGAATGGATAAAATGCGGTTGGGAGTCTGGATTGACCATTTTTTTCTGCCTAGGTATAAAACCTTGCTTTCCTGAACATTAAATGGCATGATTTTGGGTAGGGCCCATTGTTCAAGTCTGTCAAGATCTTTTTGGATCCTGAGTTTGTCTTCCAGGGTGTTGGCTATTCCTGCCAGCTTAGTGTCATCTGCAAATTTGATGAATTCCCCTTCTATTCCCTCACTCAAAGTCATTTATGAAGATATTGAAGAGTACTGGGCCTGAATCAGAACCTTGTGGTACCCCACTGCTTACTTCCCTACAGATGGACATAGTATTATTAAGGACTACTCACTAAGTACAGTTTGTTAGCCAGTTATAAATCCATCTGGGGGGTGATGCTGTCTATCCCACATTTTTCTAGCTTACCAAGAAATAGGTTGTGGTCTACTTTGTTGAATGCCTTGCTGAATTCTAAGTATATACCATGTCCACCACATTTTGCTGGTCTACTAATTTACTCACTTTGCCAAAGAATGAAATAAGATTGGTTTGGCATGATGTGTTTTTAACAAGCCAATGCTATATATTCATCAAGGTCAGACAGGTGTGCTCTTACCGTTTTCTTGCTTATTTTAATTTTTATTTCCAGCCTTTCTTTTATAATTATGTTTTTTGTAGGTTGGGCTATAGTTTATTGGGCTATAGTTTATTTTTTATGTTCAAAAGTTTTATTTCTTTTAAAACAAACATTTCATCATTCCTCAATCAGTAAGACACCGAAGTACAATTTTTGTGTGTGTCAAAATAGTTCTAGTTTACCACCAAATTCTTGTCTAGCCTAATGTATACCCCTCCCTCCCTCTCCCCTTCCCCCCCAACGCCCCCTCCTCCTCTCCCCCCCCCCCCCGACTTCCCAGAACCCGTACACGGTATGGATTTCTAACAAACACAGTCTAAAATCTATTGAGAAAAAAGAAATAAAGAAATTAATGACATCTCTACATTGACCTTAGCTTTTTCTTACTGAACTAACTTTAAACCATTTAAATCATTTCTGATCTTAAGCATAGGCTAACTGGAATTTCTTGGTCCCGTATTTATTTTGTATATAGTCAATCCATTTTTTCCAGTCTCGTTTATATCTCTCATTTGAGTGATCTTTAAGATACGCCGATCTTTTAGCCATCTCGGCTAAGTTTATAACTTTCAAAGTCCATTCTTGAGTTGTAGGCAAGTCTTCCTTCTTCCAGTATTGCGCCACCAACAGTCTTGCTGCCGTTGTTAGGTGCTATAGTTTATTTTTGTGTGAAGACTGATCTGCAAAGAATGAGTTAATCAGATCTGCTCTCTCTCTCTCTCTCTCTACTGTTACTTTCTTGGCACCTTCTCTCTCTAGTGGACCGACTGTTTCCTTGACTTTTTTTCTTGTTATTTATATGCTGAAAGAAACATTTTTAAAATTGTCTTTAACTTTTGTTACAGGTCTTTGTTCATTCTGAGCCTTTTGATTTCCTGGCTTCATTTTTTGCAGATTCGGGCTATCTGCTGATATGCTGCCTTAGTTATGCGTCCCTCTTTTCATTTATTTATTTTTGTACTTATCCTTTTTGTCTGTCAGTTTATCAGACAGATCTTTGAACAGAAAAATGTAGTGGGCACAGTTGTTTATGTTCCCTCCCCGCCCTGAGTTGTTCGCCGCCCTGAGTCCCTCCTGGAGAAGGGCGGCATACAAATAAACCAAATAAATAAACCAAATACAAATACAGTATACTTGGATTTCAATAAGGCGTTTGACAAAGTAGACCACAATCTACTTGTTGGTAAGCTAAAAAATTTGGGATAGACGACATCACCACTGGATGGATTTGTAAATTGGCTGCCACATCACAGTTAGCATGTAGTCCTCAATGGAATTACATCTACATGGAGGGAAGTAAGCAGTGGGGTACCCCAAGGCTTCATTTTAGGCACAGTACTCTTCAATATCTTCATATCTTCAATATCTTGAGAGACTGCCTGCTGCCAATTACCTCCCAAAGACCCATTAGATCACACAGATTAGGCCTCCTCCGGGTTCCGTCTACCAGCCAATGCCACCTGGCTATTACCCGGGGGAGGGCCTTCTCTGTGGCAGCTCCGGCCCTCTGGAAAGAACTCCTCGCAGGGATCCGGACCCTCACCTCTCTCCAGGCCTTCCGAAAAGCCGTCAAAACCTGGCTTTGCCGGCAGGCCTGGGGTTGATGAGTTCCCCTCCCCGCTCGACATGTATGGTTGTGCGACTGTTGTTTACTTTTATTATTTGTATTTTGTTTTTTATGTTTCCCTTTTTTCCCCCTTGAATTGTTCGCCGCCCTGAGTCCTCCCGGAGAAGGGCAGCATACAAATAATAAAATTCTAATTCTAATTCTTCTAATTCATAAATGACTTAGATGAGGGAATAGAAGGGGAATTCATCAAATTTGCATACGACACTAAACTGGCAAGAATAGCAGACAGCCCAGAAGCCCAGATGGATCTTGGCAGACTTGAACACTGGGCCCTACCTAAAAAAATGAAATTCAGTGTAAAGAAAGGTAACGTTTTACATTTAGGCAAGAAGAACCAAATGTATAGGTATAGATTCATTAGGTGAAACCTGGCTCAATAGCAGTAACTATGACAGGGATCTTGGAGTCCTAGCGAACATTCATTTAAATATGAGCCAGCCGGATGCAGCTGCAGCCTAAAAACCCAAGGCAATCCTAGGCTGCATTAACACAGGGAAGAAGTTCTAGTACCACTTTACAAAGCCTTAGAAAGACCACACTTGGAATACTGCACCCAGTTGCAGTCACCACAATATTAAAAAAAAAAATATGTAGAAACTCTGGAAAGAGTGCAGAAAAGAGCACAAAGATGATTAAGCGGCCTGGAGGCTATGAAAAATGAAAAAAAAAACAATATGAAAAACGGTTGCAGGAATTGGGTTTGTCTAGTCTAGGGAAAAGGAGGACTAGGGGGGTGACATAATAGTAGTAGTTCCAATTTTTGTGGGACTGCAACAAAAAAAGAAGAGGCCAATCTATTTTCCAAAAGCACCAGAAAACAAGACAGACAGACAGACAGACAGACAGACAGACAGACAGACAGACAGACAGAAAGAAAGAAAGAAAGAAAGAAAGAAAGAAAGAAAGAAAGAAAGAAAGAAAGAAAGAAAGAAAGCAGGAGGGAGGCAGGCAGGCAGGCAAGGAAGCAACCTAGAACTAAAGAGAAAATTCCTTACAGTGAGAACAATTAACCAGTGGAACAGCTTGACACCAGAAGTTGTGAGTATTCCATCACTGGAGGCTAATAAGAAGTGACTGGACAGCAGAGGTGGGTTCCTACCAGTTCGCACCTGTTCGATAGAACCAGTTCGTCAAATCTACCGAACCGGTTAGAAGAGGTTCCACCAGTGGACCCGGAAAGCAGGCCACACCTACAGAAGAGGTTCCAAATTTTTTTGAAACCCACCACTGACACACACACACACACACTCACACACAGACAGACTCACAGAGAGAGAGAGAGAGAGAAAGAAAGGAAGAAAGAAATAAAGAAAAAAGAAAAAAAGGAAGAAAAAGTGAGAGAGAGATGAAAGAAAAAAAGGAAAAAGGGACAGAGAGACAAAAGGAAGGAAAGAGAGAGAGAGAGAGAGAGAGAGAGAGAGAGAGAGAGAGAGAGAGAGAGAGAGAGAGAAAACACATGGCCGGCAAGCCACTCCCACCAGGTCACATGGCCGGCAAGCCACTCCCACAAAGGAGGCCACACCCACAGAGTAGGTTCGAAAAAAATTTGAAACCCACCACTGCTGGACAGCCACTTGTCTGGAATGGTATAGGATCCTCTGCTTGAGCAGAGAGTTTGAATTAGATCTCCAAGGTCCTTTCCAACTCTGTTATTCTATTACTTTGTTCTGTTTAGAAATGGAAGAGATGATGTAGAATTGAATGAAAGTGGTCTTATCTTATGGAATGGGAATCACAAATATATGAATGGAAGCTCTGAAATGTGTGACAATAAGCATGGTGCCACCTATGCTGTTATTGGGAGTAGATGAAAGTAAGGATCCGTAGGTAGGTGTTGGATGCAAATTACACTTCCACAAATGGTGAGAACAGCAAACCCAAGGAGGAGTTTTGGGGGAAATTGTTCAAGATTCTGAATCAATGCAATCAGGAGGGGGAAATGTTATTTTGTATCATGTATGAGAAGAAGATAGGAGAATACAGAAAAAAATTACTGTTACCATTTTGAGACTGAAGCATGAATGAAAATGGTTAACTATTTAATGAATATTTAATGAATATCAGCTTTTAAAAGATCTGTTTCCAGTAAGTGGTTTAAACATATGTCTATTCATACATAACATGGCAAACAACTATAAATCTAACAGCATAATTTATTTCTTTGTTTATAATAAAATATTGAGAGAATTAGTGAGGGATGCAAGAGAATGTGGGGCAGAACATTATTGGCAATATCAGGAGTAGACCTTGGGGGAGGGAATGGTCATTGGGGAAAAGGAGTAAATGAAGTAAAGTGAAGATAAACTGATCGTAGCAAGAAAAAGTACAATTATAGAATATAGATTAATCTCTCAACAGAATTAATGAAAAATAGACATAGCAAAGAATGAAAGGGAAGCTGTTTAGAACAGAGTTAGCAATAGCAATAGCAGTTAGACTTATATACCGCTTCATAGGGCTTTCAGCCCTCTCTAAGCGGTTTACAGAGTCAGCATATTTCCCCCAACAACAATCCGGGTCCTCACTTTACCCACCTTGGAAGGATGGAAGGCTGAGTCAACCCTGAGCCGGTGAGATTTGAACCGCTGAACTGCTGAACTAGCAGTCAGTTGAAGTGGCCTGCAGTACTGCACTCTACCCACTGCGCCACCTCGGCTCGAGTTAAAAGGGTTCATTAAAGAATGCCATAGATATGTGGGATTTTGCTGAGGGAAGTATTAAAGAGGATATTTGGTATACTGTCTTCTCTTACTTTTTCTTTAAAACTAAGATATGTTAAGTATATTGATAGGGAAGCGTAAATACCATCAACATAGAATGGAGTTTGCTCAGAAGCTGAAATACACCAAGTGAAGGAGAGGAAGAGTGGGAAAGGAGAGAAGAAAGTCAGGAAGAGAGGGATAGGAGAGAGGGTAAGGGGGAAGATGAGGAGGAGGGGAATGAAGAGAGAGGAGAAGGAGAAAGGAAGGGGAAGTAGAGTAGGAAAGGATGATGGAAGGAAGAAAGGAGGTAGGAGAGAGGTAGAAGAAAGAGGTGTATGGAGAGCAGAAGAGCCAATAATGGGTTTTTATCTTTCTGGGCGTTGATGACAAGAGGAACTGATGTAATTACTACTTAATGCAATAGGATATTGGCTATGTAATAGTATACATGTGATTGTATGTTATGAAAATGGAAAATAAAAAAAGTATATTTTCAAAAAAGGATATTTGGTGAACTAAAAAGAGGTGTGGGTGTGAATAAAAAGAATATAAGAAAATAAATGAACTGTGAATACAAAAAAAAGCAAAGATCAGAAGAAAAACACATGAGTTTTCTTTTCCTTTTCTTTTCAAAAACTTAGTAAAAGAACAAGGCATAAAAAGCAGAGGAATCTTGATGATTATAAACAAAGGGTAAACAACACTAAAGACAAAGTTTCCACTGGCACCACATGAAATTAATAATATAAGTGATTAAATTATTTGAGGTGAAACTTATGGGATGGAATGCTGAAAGTTAGTTAAGTTAGAATGAAGTAATACTGGAATTGCAATTAAGGCTATAAATGTCCAAGGGGAAAAAATGAAATCACAAATGCTACAAGTTGAAGAACACAGGTGTAGCTAGTGTAATTGGAGAAATAAGGATGTGCTTTTATTATGAAATATTTGTGCAATTTATTTCATGTGTTTGTGAAGAATACCTGGCAATTGAATGAAGGCATTTATTGTTTCACTTTAGACAGGGAAAGATAGCCAGCATGGATGTAGAAACCATAGGGGGATTAACTTTGTCAATCCCAGCGAAGGTGTCTGACAGAATTCTGACTGGAAAGATACGTTAACAATGGCCAGAATCTGAGAAGTGATGTGCAGTTAAATGCTTAGCTTGGAAATGTGAATTTTTTTGCTTTGCACTAAGTCACTAATTGTATAAATGTGTGAAAGAAATATTATGCTATGTTTGTTGATTTAAATAAAACTTAGGAATAGTTTGAATTATGGGGTATTTGCAGGAATGTGCAGGTGAAGTTTGGTTACTTGAATGCAATATGAGCCATGATGGAATTAAAGCATGTGTGAAAATGAATAGAATGCTTAGCAAATGAACAATGAACAGAAGTGGCAAAAGGATGTGTGATGTCTCCTTGATTGTTTAATGTGTTTATGGGCATGAAAGGCATTTTTGTAATCATGTTAGAAGTACTTTATATTAGCACATGAAACTACATATACTGTACATCACTATACAGATAATGCCATGTTATACAGGTGAATAACCAATGGATTTGTAGCAATTAGATTGTGTGATTCAGGAAGTACATATTTGCAAGGTTAACATATCAAAAATCAAGGAGAGATAGTAGGAGAGGAAGAAGAAGTGTGGAGGAGAGGTAAGGGAAGAAGAAAGAGGTAAGGAAAGGTGGGTGGAAGGGAGAGAAAAAGAAGAAGAGAAGGGAGGAAGAGAAAGAAAGAGAAGGAGAGAAGGTGGGAAGGAGAAGAAAAAGGGTAGAAGTAGGGGAGAGGTAAGGGAAGGAAGAAGGGGATGCAGAGGAGGAAGGAAGGAAGTAGAGAAGGAAGGGAGGAGAAAAGAAAAGGAAGAGAAAATAAGGTGGTGTCTTAGCAGGTGCGAAGGTTGGTAAACAAAGCATTTCAAACTATACCTTATAACCTTTCAAATGGAATAATAATAATATAAGAATGGCAAAGAAAAAGAATAATTATGTGAATGTATACCTATAACTGTATGTAAGAGAATAAATGACAGTAAGAATATAAAGCACAATATAGATAAATAATATTTGGTTATAAATAGCTAAGTATAAATAAATAAAGAATTGTACATAAAAATGGATAACGAACAAGGAAATTATGAATGAAAGATAGAAATGTATAGTAGGGAAAACACTAACTGCAAAGAAACCAATTCGGAACTGCGGTATATGATATACGATGGAACTTATTGTTCCTATGTTGTATTTAAGTTATGTTTTTGTTTCTGTTGATGTGCTTATATGTTTAAAATAAAAATTTATTAAAACCGGAAAAAATAATAATCAAGGTAATTGTTTCTAAAAGGCAAATGGAATGAATCATTGAGCGAATAAATACCAATACCAATAAATAAATGGCAACACAAAGTAGATGAATTTATGATAAAATGTTTATTAAGTGTGGGAAAATAGAGAAATTTAAAAATGTGCAAATATTGATAGAAAGTTGAAAATGGCTAAGTATATCCTAAATAGTGGTCATTCTTTAATTTTGCAACATGCAGACAGATTTAACCATAGTTTCAATTGGAAAAATGTGATAATCCTAGACAAAGCCAAGTCCAAAAATCCCAGGGAATTTCAAGAAGGCTGGCACTCTAGCAAAGTGACACATAGACATTAACAACATCTATAGGCTATGCAAAAGAGACAATCAACCAGCCTAAAAGAGAACAAAAACCAGTAATCAGCACCCAGATGAGCATAGATTAACTCCAAGGTTAACTTCAGACCAGAGGTGGGTTCCTACCAGTTCGCACCTATTCGGTAGAACCGGTTCGTCAAATCTACCGAACCGGTTAGAAGAGGTTCCACCAGTGGACCCGGAAAGCAGGCCACACCTACAGAAGAGGTTCCAAAAAATTTTGAAACCCACCACTGGTCCTTGGATATGATCATTCTACACTATCGTGCTCATATTTATAAAACTCAGTGCCTCTGTGAAAGGTAAGGATGACTACTGCGTTTGTGGTGCAATCAGAACATTGCGTGTGTTGAAGTTGTTTTAACGCAAACCAAAGATGCCTTTTAAAAAACAAGTTTACATCCTATTCTTATGCATGCCAGTGCTGTGTGTGGGGTAATTTAAGGTGGTTCTGACAAGTGTCGTCGGCATCTTCATATCCGGTCACATGGGTAGCAAGCCACTCCCATCCGGTCACATGGGTGGCAAGCCACTCCCACAAAGGGGGCCACACCCACAGAGTAGGTTCGAACAATTTTTGAAACCCACCACTGCTTCAGACCAAGGAAGCCGAACCCCAGTCAAGAAACGGCCGAAGAGCCATCAGCAAACAGCCCAATCAAATAATCCTTAAGACCGCCCTCACCCACACAGACAGGCAAGTCACCGGAATATAAACTGACAGCAAACAGGACTCCTTACTCCCTAGCACTGATGATGTTACCTACTCAGGATAAGAAAAATCTGCAAGAAAGCAAGGAAGCACCAAGGACCCCCTCGATTCAACTCTGAGCTACAAATATTCTCCTTTATTCGTATAAGAAGATTTGCATGCAAAACTAAAGAATCTTGCTATAGAACCATTTCCAACAGATTTCGTAATGGATTCTTGATTAGAGAATACCGGTATATATTAAGGCAAAATATACGTTGGCTTCCTTTTTCTAAACAAATATTCCTCGAAAGATTTTTAAAAAAAGGGGGAGGTTGGAGAGTAGCTAAGGTGTTTTGTTGGGAATGGTGTCAGGTCATCCTTTCCCTTCCCCTTCCTTTTTTTGGGACTATGTAGACGCCGGGGGGCTGGGGGGGGGAATCCTTTTTCTTCGGCAAACCCTTCCTAAAGAGTGTAGCAAGAGTACTTTGTTTTGTAAAAAACCAGCAACCCCTCTTTGGCCTGGCTAGCTCACAAAGCCCGGCGTTAGAGGAAGAATGCTCGCGCCCGCTCGCTGTAATCAGAGAGGTAATTCTGTTTTTCCTGGCAGAGGCCACTGCCGAGACTGCTGTGTGCGATGTATGGAACAGATTCTTTTTTCCGGCGCCCTGCCAAAGTGACCATCTGCTTCCAGTTCTAAGCCCCCCCCTAGTCCCCCGTCCCCCCCAATCTGTGGTTGTTCACTGTATTGTGTGTCTGTGTGTGTATGAGAGAGGAAAGAGATTGTGTACTTGCACACACTCAAGGCCATGCTTCGTTCCTCCATCTCCCTTCAGGTTGTTCACCAAGGCTGAGACACAAACGAAGCAGGATGTCAAGGGAAGGCCTGACCAGCATTGGTCCCAACTGAGGCTAAGATAATATTCTGCCCACCCCCCTCCTTGGTTTTTCTCAACAGCATCTGCTGATCTAGAATCAGCCTTGTTACCTTTTATAGGCAAGGCTTCCTATAGCAATAGCAATAGCAGTTAGACTTCTATACCGCTTCATAGGGCTTTCAGCCCACTCTAAGCGGTTTACAGAGTCAGCATATCGCCCCCACAGTCTGGGTCCTCATTTCACCCAGATAGATAGATAGATAGATAGATAGATAGATAGATAGATAGATAGATAGATAGATAGATAGATAGATAGATAGATAGATGATAGATAGATGATAGATAGATAGATAGATAGATAGATAGATAGATAGATAGATAGATAGATAGATAGATAGCAATAGGGAGTTATATACCACTTCATAGGGCTTTCAGCCCTCTCTAAGCGGTTTACAGAGTCAGCATATCGCCCCCACAGTCTGGGTCCTCATTTCACCCAGATAGATAGATAGATAGATAGATAGATAGATAGATAGATAGATAGATAGATAGATAGATAGATAGATAGATAGATAGATAGATAGATAGATAGATAGATGATAGATAGATGATAGATAGATAGATAGATAGATAGATAGATAGATAGATAGATGATAGATAGATAGATAGATAGATAGATAGATAGATAGATAGATAGATAGATAGATAGATAGATAGATAGATAGCAATAGGGAGTTATATACCACTTCATAGGGCTTTCAGCCCTCTCTAAGCGGTTTACAGAGTCAGCATATCGCCCCCACAGTCTGGGTCCTCATTTCACCCAGATAGATAGATAGATAGATAGATAGATAGATAGATAGATAGATAGATAGATAGATAGATAGATAGATAGATAGATAGATAGATAGATAGATAGATAGATAGATGATAGATAGATAGATGATAGATAGATAGATAGATAGATAGATAGATAGATAGATAGATAGATAGATAGATAGATAGATGATAGCAATAGCAGTTGGAGTTATATACCGCTTCATAGGGCTTTCGGCCCTCTCTAAGCGGTTTACAGAGTCAGCATATCGCCCCCAACAACAATCCGGGTCCTCATTTCACCCACCTCGGAAGGATGGAAGGCTGAGTCAACCTTGAGCCGGTGAGATTAGAACCGCTGAACTGAAGATAACAGTCAGCTGTAGTGGCCTTCAGTACTGCACTCTAACCACTGCACCACCTCGGCTTCCTAAACCCCAGAAAACAGAAGGAAGGCCAGATCAAATCTTATTGAGACGGACTCTTCTAGCCAAGCATTGTGGCTTCCAGCCCTGGTCCCCTTTGCCCTTATCCACCACTGCTGCCCCAATCGTTGCTTCCCCATGCACTGGCCATCACTTTCCTTCCAGAGAGATACAGAATCTCCCAGCGTTGCTGGAAACCTTAGCTCAGGAGCAATATGAGGGTCTTGATAAATATTCCAGATGCGCCCTTGGCCAAATAAAGCTGCCATCTTACATGATGGCTTGTGCAACCATATGGGGACACACCGATCTGTTTTGTAGAATATAATCCACTAAGGATCTCACCTGAGTAAGGTACTCATGGAAAGGCCAGGAGTACATTATTGTGTACCAGCTGCAGCCCTTGAAGAGCATTCGGAGACTTCAGCTTGTCCAGAATGCAGCCGCGCGAGCGATTGTGGGTGCACCTCGGTACACCCACGTTACACCTATCCTCCGCGAGCTGCACTGGCTGCCTATTGGTCTTCGGATACGCTTCAAGGTGCTAGTCGTCACTTATAAAGCCCTTCATGGTATTGGACCTGGGTACTTCAGAGACCGCCTGCTGCCAATTACCTCCCACAGACCCATCAGATCCCACAGATTAGGCCTCCTCCGGATGCCATCTACCGGCCGATGTTGATTAGCGACCACCCGGAGGAGGGCCTTCTCTGTGGCTGCTCTGGCCCTTTGGAACGAGCTCCCCGCGGAGATCCGGACCCTCACCTCCCTTCAGGCTTTCCGTAAAGCCGTTAAAACCTGGCTGTTCCGGCAGGCCTGGGGTTGACGAGTTCCCTTCCCCGCTCGAATTGTGTGACTGTTGGTTGTTTTTAAATTTTCTCTGTATCTTGCTTGTTGTGTTTGCCTTGTCTGTACTACCCCCCTCCCCTGGGTTTGTTAGCCGCCCTGAGTCCCTCCGGGAATAGGGCGGCATATAAATGAAATAAACCTATAATCTATAAACCTGTATGTCTATAGGCCTTTTCCTACGAACATGCGCTGGCAACGTCTTCTTTCTACCATGTCACAAGTAGTTGCCACCGACACATTGCGGGAGACAATGGGCCTCCCGCATGAGGGAGACACCCTAAATTGTCCTCAATTGTAGCAGCATAAAAACAGGATTTCCCCCTTATTCCAGTATCATTGAGGGTAGGCTAAAAGTGTATAAAATCTGTTGCCCACCCATTATTCTGAAAATGATTGAGGTGGCTTGAAACACATACAAGGCTAGGGATTGGCGATGGGGATAATCTCTATTGCCATACCAAAATGTAATCATTTTTCCTGACTCAAAGATTAATGAAGAGCAGATGGAACAGGCCCTAGGCTTACACCACTGTATTCTCTACCTAGGTCTGAAAAATACTTTTTAAAATTCTGTCCGAGCTTTGCACTCTGTATTTTGGAGTCTCACGCAGCGGCGACTATTTCCTCTTTTGTTGAATATGTCCCATTAGCCACTTCCCCGTGCTCTGTACCCATGATTTTGCTTCCTCTCATCCCCAGTCCCCCCCCAAAAAAGACAACGGTGTTGTCTTTAGCCATTCTAGCTTGAAAGTACTGCTTTCTCTTCCCTCCCAACATCATTTTTGCAGTGGACATGATCTGTGATGCTTATTGACAATGTGGTCGAGTTTATGTTTGGCCACCTTCTCTTGTCCTGCGGTTCCTCTTTCAGGTTTGGGAAATTGCCCTCCATTAGGCTGCAATGGAAATAATAAAAAAAAACCTGGCTCCCATAGAGGAGTCTTGACTGTGTAAAGCATGGCCAGCACCTTCTGAAGTGATTCTCAGGTCTTTTGAAGGAGCAATAGACATAGCAATAGCAGTTAGACTTATCTACCGCTTCATAAGGCTTTCAGCCCTCTCTAAGCGGTTTACAGAGTCAGCATATCGCCCCCAACAATCCGGGTCCTCATTTTACCCACCTCGGAAGGATGGAAGGCTGAGTCAACCCTGAGCCGGTGAGATTTGAACAGCCGAACTGCAGATAGCAGTCAGCTGAAGTGGCCTGCAGTATTACACCCTAACCACTGCGCCACCTCAGCTGTAGATAGATAGATAGATAGATAGATAGATAGATAGATAGATAGATAGATAGATAGATAGATAGATAGATAGATAGATAGATATAGATATAGATATAGATATAGATATAGATATAGATATAGATATAGATATAGATATAGATATAGATATAGATATAGATATAGATATAGATATAGATATAGATATAGATATAGATATAGATATAGATATAGATATAGATAGATATAGATAGATAGACAAGAGACAGACAGACAGACAGACGGATAGATAGATAGATAGATAGATAGATAGATAGATAGATAGATAGATAGAAATAGCAATAGCAATAGCAATAGCAATAGCAATAGCAATAGCAATAGCAGTAGCAGTAGCAGTAGCAGTTAGACTTATATACCGCTTTCAGCCCTCTCTAAGCGGTTTACAGAGCCAGAATATCGCCCCCACAGTCTGGGTCCTCATTTCACCCACCTCGGAAGGATGGGAGGCTGAGTCAACCTTGAGCCGCTGAGATTTGAACCGCCGAACTGCAGATAGCAGTCGGCTGAAGTGTCCTGCAGTACTGCACTCTAACCACTGCGCCATCTCGACTCTCCCACGGCTGTCTTTGCTTCCCAGGGCATTCAAGTTTCCTGAGTCGTGGAAAGCTCTTGCAGCACAGCTTCGCCTGGCTGTACCCCCTCCTGGAGTTGCAGAGTGGAGCTTTCCCTCGATGGAATAAGAGGCTTCTGCCAGGTGGAAGCTTTCCCGTTGCAACAACTTTTACCAGATGTATAAATTCAGTCTCCAAAATCACAGGGGCCTTTTCATGTTCATGATGGTGGCAGTAACAGGTAAAACAATCAGCATGCTCACTTATTAGTGCTTCATTAGTAGGAATTGTGTCCGGCTTTGAGGGCAGTTAATGACTGAACAATTGTGATGGGCCATATGTTTGGCGTGAAATTTATTATTAAGTGCTTTCAACAGATGTAAATCATGTGCACCAAATAGTATAAGCTGGTGCTTAAATACTTCATCATAGAACCTGCTTCTTTACTAGTTCACTTGATTAAAGCTTTCACTGGCAACTCTGTTGTAAACAAAAGCTAGCTTGTGGAAGCCAAGTATCCATTTCCTAAGCCAGACCAGTCCATAGCTGTTGATGCTTCCTGGATATCCTTTGTTTTTACTGAAACCTTCAGATCAGTGGTGGCTTTCAAAAATTGTTTGAATCTACTCTGTGGGTGTGGCCTCCTTTGTGGGGGTGGCTTGCCACCCATGTGACAGGATGGGAGTGGCTTGCCACCCATGTGACCGGATATGAAGATGCCAACGACACTTGTCAGAACCACCTTAAATGACCTCACACACAGCACTGGCATGCATAAGAATAGGATGTAAACTTGTTTTTTAAAAGGCATCTTTGGTTTGCGTTAAAACAACTTCAACACACCTGCTCTTCCAGTGCTTCATCTCCAAGTGACTTATAAAGTCCTTCATGGTATTGGACCTGGGTCCTTGAGAGACCGCCTGCTGCCAATTACCTCCCAAAGACCCGTCAGATCACACAGATTAGCCTCCTCCGGGTTCCGTCTACTAGCCAATGTCATCTGGCTATTACCCGGGGGAGGGCCTTCTCTGTGGCAGCTCCAGCCCTTTGGAACGAACTCCCCGCAGAGATTCGGACCCTCACCTCTCTCCAGGCCTTCCGAAAAGCGGTTAAAACCTGGCTGTGTCAGCAGGCCTGGGGTTGATGAGTTCCCTTCCCCTCTCGATTCGTGTGGCTGTTGGTTATTCTTAAATGCCTTGTATTTGTAGTTCTTGTGTTTCCCTTTCCCTCCTTGGGTTTGTGCGCCGCCCTGAGTCCCGCTGGGAATAGGGCGGCATATAAATAAAACGAAACCTAAACCTAAACCTGACCCCTGCAATCAGCTTATGAGGACAGAGCTTATGAGCTTATGAGGAAGAGCCAAGGTGGCGCAGTGGTTAAATGCAGCACTGCAGGCTACTTCAGCTGACTGTAGTTCTACAGTTCGGCTGTTCAAATCTCACCGGCTCAAGGTTGACTCAGCCTTCCATCCTTCCGAGGTGGGTAAAATGAGGACCCGGATTGTTGTTGGGGGCAATATGCTGACTCTCTGTAAACCGCTTAGAGAGGGCTGAAAGGCCTATGAAGCGGTAGATAAGTCTACTGCTATTGCTATTGCTAAACTCTTATCGACTCCATATTCCAAAGCTGGATCGAGCTTCTGATGGAACTACCCTCTCCGTTGCTAAGAATGGCTCCGGCGTATAACATCATGTATATGTCATCTTCTATTCCCCTCCCCCCCCCACTTCCCAGGCAAACACTATCGATGGAATAAAAAGCTTTCCCAAATTTAAACTATTCAAACTAATATTAATAAGTGAATTATCTGTGTTTTTGGAGGGGGGCAGAATTAACCTCTGAGAACTACCCTGCTTAAATCCTGCTTATGACCTTGGAGGAGTTTCCTTCCTTTTTTTTAAATGGTGAGTTATCTCTTTTTTTTTTTTTTAACCTGTATGTTCTGGCAGCTTCTAGATTTGGTTCATTATTTTTTTCTGATTGGAGCAAATTCTGGATATTTCCATTTTTAAAAAAAAAAAAAAAAACTACTTCCAGATTCTGCTTCAAATTCTACTGCTTGCTGTCCCCCCCCCCTCCCCTTCTGAAGGTTGAGCCAAAGTATTGGCTCTGCCAAACCCTGATGGCACACATAGATAGATGCATACACATGACTTCCACCCAAAGTTGCAGTCCTTTGCCTCTGCATTTTTCCTGCTTCACTGTGATGGTTGATAATTCAAAAGATGTGGTGGGATTTGATGCTGTCACATTGCAAGTTTTTTTGTCTTTCTGACAACCCCCTCCACACACACACACACACACACACACACAAACCATGACCGTCTGATTGGCAGGCCATGAGTTGGAAGAGGGCAGGAGGGATGCTTGCAACACGATGACATCATGTCACATGTTTTTTATTACTAGATATTATGAGAGAAAGAGGAGGAGATGCAGGATTATATTGCTCTTGGCAACAGCTTGATCCATGCTGTAATATCTAATTCCAGCCTTAGTCCTCACCCCAGCTGAAACAAAGGGTAAGTAAGCTCTTTGTAACAGTTGCTTGTATTCGTCCCTCGCTTTTTTCCTCCCGCATCCTTCCCCTCTCTTGTGATATCTCCTGCCCCAACCCCCCTCCCTGTCCAAAAGTATGGATTTTAAACTCCTTAGAGCAGGGATCACCCTGGGGGAGAAAAATGGTTTACTGTGTTTGCAGGTCAAGAAGCCAATGGCTATCTTGGCTTGGAAAGTCAGGAATTCAAAGTCCTGCACATCTGGAGGGTAAAAAAATATAACGGGGGAGAACTGCTAAAAGCAACATATATACATGGATGCTGGGTTTTAAAATTCTGAAGTGTTTTAATGCCAACTCAATTTTTCCCCCCCACGCTTGTGCAATATAGCCAAAACTGCTTCACTGGTGAGCAAGATAGAACTTATCAGCAGATTCAGATTACTCCAAGTTTTGCAGAGTGTGAACATGTTAAAGAAGAATTATTTAAGACAGGGGCCTCTTAAAAGTTGACCCAGAAAAAAATGTAGTGACATGAAGACTGGATGGAAAACAGCAAGGGTGTCCAAATAAGAAGAAAAAAAAAAGGATAAAAGATTCAGAGATAAAGTATAAAGATACAGAACTGTCCTTTGGATAAGTAATTTCCTGTTCCACGCTGAGAACCAAAGAGTGCTTGTAATTATGAACTGATCCAGAACAGAGAAGGAAAAGCCACGTGAGTGGCTGGAATCCTATTCTTTATACTGTAACATTTTGATGCAGACGTCCACCTGAGTGGTTTATTTTTCCCATTCTGTTACTGATGTACAAGTGTAAGTACAGCTGCTTATTTAATCAGAAGGGTGCTTAAAGAAGACATTCCATGGAAAGGCTCCAGCAACCTAGACACGAAACTATTAGAAAAACAGCTTGTGAATGGGGGCCCAGTAGGTATAGAGCCGAGGTGGCGCAGTGGTTAGGGTGCAGCACTGCAGGCCACTTCAGCTGACTGCTATCTGCAGTTCGGCGGTTCAAATCTCACCGGCTCAAGGTTGACTCAGCCTTCCATCCTTCCGAGGTGGGTAAAATGAGGAGCCGGATTGCTGGGGGCGATATGCTGACTCTGTAAACTGCTTAGAGAGGGCTGAAAGCCCTTTGAAGCGGTATATAAGTCTAACTGCTATTGCTATTGCTGCTATTGCTATTAGAAAAACAGCTTGTGAATGGGGGCCCAGTAGGTATAGAGCCGAGGTGGCACAGTGGTTAGAGTGCAGTACTGCAGGCCACTTCAGCTGACTGCTATCTGCAGTTTGGCGGTTCAAATCTCACCGGCTCAAGGTTGACTCAGCCTTCCATCCTTCCGAGGTGGGTGAAATGAGGACCCGGACTGTGGGGGCAAGTTGCTGACTCAATTTGCTAAAAAAAATTGTAAACCGCTTAGAGAGGGCTGAAAGCCCTATGAAGCGGTATATAAGTCTAATAAATAAATAAAATAAAGAGACATCTGAGTTGGGGAGGTGAGAAAATGCTCGTTGTTTTTTTTCCTTTTCCAAAAATGGCAGTTCATACGGGGCAGGCAGGGCCCCAAAACCAACTAAGCCAACTAAGAATGAACAACTCCTTTCCTCTGCTGCTGGGAGCCCCAAGGCAGAAGCTCTCTTGCTGATCTGGGCCACAGTTGCTGTCTGCAGGGAAGGCAGAGGGGACTGAGTGCGTAGTAGTGACAAACTGTTGGGGATGAAGAGAAGAAATCTGTACAGGAGAACAGAATCTGCTCAACGGTATCTCTTTGTCACACATACAATGTTTGCTTATGTGTTCTTTTAACATGGGAGGGGGCAGTGGTGGGTTTCAAAAAAAATTTGGAACCTACTCTTGGGTGTGGCCTCCTTTGTGGGAGTGGCTTGCCGGCCATGTGACCAGGTGGGAGTGGCTTGCCAGCCATGTGTTTTCTCTCTCTCTCTCTCTCTCTCTCTCTCTCTCTCTCTCTCTCTCTCTCTCTCTCTCTCTCCTTCCTTTTGTCTCTCTGTCCCTTTTTCCTTTTTTTCTTTCATCTCTCTCTTTCTTTTTTTCTTTTTTCTTTCTTCCTTTCTTTCTCTTTCTCTCTCTGTGTGAGTGTGTGTGTGTGTGTGTGCGCGCGTGTGTGTCAGTGGTGGGTTTCAAAATTTTTTGGATCCTCTTCTGTAGGTGTGGCCTGCTTTCCGGGTCCACTGATGGAACCTCTTCTAACCGGTTCGGTAGATTTGACGAACCGGTTCTACCGAACTGGTGCGAACTGGTAGGAACCCACCTCTGGGGGGGGGGGGCGCAGCTGAATAAAGTGTTACATTTGCTATAGATTTTTCAGATATGTACAATCCTGTACAAACCAGAAAAGTAGCATCCGGGGCCAGCTTTACCTTTGGGCGAAGTGAAACTGCCATTGTAGGGCAGAAAACGGTTAATCGTAGGGCTGGCTTCTATACAAACAATGGAGGGGCAGGGGGGGGGGCTTGGGAGATTTTCTGCCACATCTGTTCAAATGTTGGGTTTGAGGTGGTATTTTGGCTGGCTGGATGATGCAAATTTGCTGCTTGACTTTAGGTCATTTGATGCAAAATGAAAACCCAAATTATTTTGTTTAGAAGTAAGCTGGTTCTAAAAAATGCCTGACCGAGGTCTCCTTATGATTCAGTACTACGAAATGTTATTTCTACTGTCCTGCACAAGTACAAGGATTATCTGTCGGGATATACAAGCACACAATGATAAGCAGGCCGTAAACAGGCCTTATATAAGCCCAGGTGTCAGATGCGGCTTCAGTTAATAATCAGGAAAGAAACCACTCAACTCCCATTTTGTTTGAAATCAAGTGTACTTTTACTAATTACAAACGAATAGTAGCGAAGCAAAGCTGAATCTGGTTAATTAGGCGCCAAAGCAAAGAATATCATGCATAGGTCAATCCCCTCCCCTTGGCACCCCAGTCCATAGTCCAATTATAATTCAACCCAACTGTCAGGTGGGAGATATCTTCAAAAGACATCACCAGGTTGGAATGCTGGACAGTTAACCTTGGCGGGAAACTCCCTTCCTCCACATGCGCAATGAGATGGTCAGGACAGCGTCTAGAATCTTCCTCCAGCACATAATGATTCCCCTCCCAAATACCATGCCCCCCCTTCCCTGTTTCAATGGCAGCCGAAGCAGCAGCAAGGCAGAGGCTGACACCATGTGTTTTTTTTCTGTGTTTCCTGCAAGATTGCTCATAGGTGCAGAAATAACCAACCAGCCCAAAAGCATCACACAAGAGGCCACAGCTGAATTATTAGCAGCTCCTCTTAAATAACATTCATATGCCTCTAGTTATTCTAGGGATAGCTCTGCATCTCTTCCCTGGGATTCACCGGGCAAGAAAAGAAAGCTGTGGTGGTGGGGGGGGGGGAGGATGCACTCCAGATGGCCAGAGCCGGCTGTATTTGTAGTACAAGCCTCAGCTCCAACAGATGTGCCAGGACGCCATATTGCAGACACAGATGTAGGAGTCAAGTGCTCTGTGAAGACATTACATCTTCTTTGGGAAATGAATTAAAACACACACGCACACATGCATGCACACACACACACACACACATATGCATGCCCATGAGCAAAAAATATCATTCCAACAGCACTGGGCAAGAAATCTGCAGCATCTGTGCAGGTTGGAGAGTTAAATATGTTCTCTTAGATTCCATACTCATTTGTGTTCCTCTCCCCACACACACACACACACACAAACACACAAGTGCTGATGAATCTAAAGCATTTCAGAATATTTTGGATCAAAATCCACCCAGGGTTTGCAGAGGCAATTAAAAGGGTTTTCTGCTGCATGCAAGTTTGATCGTTCCTCCTTGTTCGTGCTTTTAAAAAAAAAATCTAAAGAATGAAACACTCAGCATGGCATCTCCAGGCAGGACTGTCCAAAAACGGCTAGCCAATTGATTCTATAATTTCCATTGTTTACATGAGAAAAGATAAGAGAGATGGTATAGCATTGATTGGACTGGGAGAATCTAGAACGATCCCTGGCTTCACCACAGGATTCACCACGTTGCCATAAGCTTGATATTGTTTTGTATTCCTTTCTGCAAAGCAGACCAGTAATTCTTAGTAGCAGCAGCACCAACGATGTGAAGGGGATTTTATTCTGGGGAAAAAGGCCATGATTTAACCAGTTCTGAGAGATTTATCTATTCCATTCACAGTCAGATTCAGGCCTTCTTATGCCTGGCATTCCAAGCCCTAAATCCATATAGAAGAAAAAGGGGGCTCAGACCCCAAACTCCTGAGACAGTAACTTTTCATAAATAGCAATAGCAGTTAGACTTATATACCGCTTCATAGGGCTTTCAGCCCTCTCTAAGAGGTTTACAGAGTCAGCAAATTGCCCCCACAGTCTGGGTCCTCATTTTACCCACCTCGGAAGGATGGAAGGCTGAGTCAACCTTGAGCCGGTGAGATTTGAACAGCCGAACTGCAGAACTGCAGTCAGCTGAAGTAGCCTGCAGTGCTGCATTTAACCACTGCGCCACCTCGGCTCTTACACAGATACACACAGACACAAACATTCAGAGATCTTTCTTTTAAATGGTACTTGGTTCAGGCCCTATGCATCTAGAGAACTTCATCTTAATATTTAGACATTGTAACGTAGGGTATGGTCAATATTTTTGTATTCAAATCAACAAAACCGATACATTAAAATATAACCGCAAAATTATCCCCAATTATTTTAATTCCATTCCTAATCTACATTCAAATGAAGGAGAGAAGGAAAAAAATGGGATAGGAGTAAGTGGGTTTCTGACCTTAACATTTAAGAATATGGGGTGATGAGTCATTCTCAGTCAAGTATTAAAATATTGAGAAATAAAAAGCTATAAATTGTGGCTCGATTGCTTGAGCATTTTGGTTCTTCTTTCCCATCTGGAACATTTGAAATTTCTATTCATTACCCAGTCTTCACAGTATTGAAATTATTTTGTATAGGCTCAAAATCTAAATCAGAAGAATGGGCTGAAGACGGTACTTGGCCTTTGAGGAGAGAAGGGACAGCTCTCCAATGTGTGGGTACAGTCCAGCTAAAATGTCTTTTAATTGTAAATATTAATGTGTTCAACTCTTCCTTTTGCTGCTCCTTACTGTAACCAATTACCTCCACTAGACCGATTAGATCCCACAGATTAGGCCTCCTCCGAATTCCATCCGCCGGCCAGTGTCGACTGGCGACTACCCGGAGGAGGGCCTTCTCTGTGGCTGCTCCGACCCTCTGGAACGAACTCCCCGTGGAGATTCGAACCCTCACCACCCTCCAGGCCTTCCGCAAAGCCCTTAAAACCTGGCTGTTCCGACAGGCCTGGGGCTAAAGAGCTGTTGCCCCCGTCTCAAATGGTATGACTGTCGTGTGTTTTAAATTATGCATTGTTTTGTGTCGTTTTTTTAATTTTTTGTCTGTATCCCCCTTCCCTGGTTTGAGTTGTGAGCCGCCCTGAGTCCCCTTCAGGGGAAAAGAGCGGCATATAAATAAAATAAACATAAACAACAACATAAACAACCTTTGTTGATTAGCAGCATCTGGGAATTTATAGTCCATTCCTTCAAAGAGCCATCTAGGAGAATATTGATGTCAGCTCACTTTAGCAATAGCAATAGCAGTTAGACTTATATACCGCTTCCTAGGGCTTTCAGCCCTCTCTAAGCGGTTTACAGAGTCAGCATATCGCCCCCAACAACAATCCGGGTCCTCACTTTAGAAACTTGTCTTCCTCATAATTCCTTCCACTCAGCCAGTCACATTTACAAAAGTTAAAATTTCTTTGTTTTTAAAAAGCAAATACTGGCGGAGAATCAAGCTGCTTCTGTTTTCATATAGCAAAAGTCCTTTAAGGCACGAATAAGCCAAATATATTTGTACTAGGTATGCCCCTTTCAATATGCCCACTTGGCAAAGGTTTTCTCCTTGACCTCCTTGAAGGGAGATTTCTCAAGCTGGCAAATTAGTAAATATTAAAAAAAAATGGCAGCTAACCGGTTCTTCTTTGCACTCCTGTATTTATTTTTCACCAAGAGAGAGAGAGAAAAAAGAAAACAAGCCACAGTGAGGAAATGGCAAAAGCATTCTTCAGGAGTCAGAAAACCAGCATGATATATCAACAACCTTGCCCCCAGAAGCAGGCACAGAAAGATGCTTCCATCAATGGGCTAAAACAGCGATTGAGCCAACTGAAGAAGACAAAAAAATGCCATCCTGAAATGGGATTACTGAAGGCGGTGCCCGTGTGAGAGTGGCAAATTGTCACAAGTACAAGGACCCACGCATGAAAGGGCACTTGGATGACAGTTATACTTGCAGGTTCTAAGGCAGAAATTCCTTTAAATCAGTGTTTCTCAACCTTGGTAACTTGAAGATGTCCGGACTTCAACTCCCAGAATTCCCCAGCCAGCGAATGCTGGCTGGGGAATTCTGGGAGTTGAAGTCCGGACATCTTCAAGTTGCCAAGGTTGAGAAACACTGATTTAAATCACAAAGAAATAAAGAGAGTTGTTAATATACTGTAGTACAGGTACCAAATTTGTTTTATTTAAAAGTAAGTGCTGTTCTTCAAACTGTTAACTCAAATTGTTTACAAGCAGTAAAAATCTCTAAAAATAAAAATCTACCCTAATACTTTAGAAGTCCAGCAAGCCAGCCTGGCCTGAACAAAACAAAATAAATTATTGATCATTAATTAATTTTAATTCGATTTTTTAAAAAAAATGTTATTGTCAATTCTAATTGTTTGGGATATTCTATTTAATTTTTAAAAAACTTTTAGCAATAGCAGTTAGACTTCTATACCGCTTCATAGGGCTTTCAGCCCTCTCTAAGCGGTTTACAGAGTCAGCATATCACCCCCACAGTCTGGGTCCTCATTTCACCCAGATAGATGATAGATAGATAGATAGATAGATAGATAGATAGATAGATAGATAGATAGATAGATAGCAATAGCAGTTAGACATATATTGTTTCATAGGGCTTTCAGCCCTCTCTAAGTGGTTTACAGAGTCAGCATATCGTCCCCCACAGTCTGGGTCCTCATTTCACCCACCTCGGAAGGATGGAAGGCTGAGTCAACCTTGAGCCGGTGAGATTAGAACCGCTGAACTGCAGATAACAGTCAGCTGAAGTGGCCTGCAGTGCTGCACCCTAACCACTGCGCCACCTATTATGTGTTTCTTTTAATGTTGTACGCCGCCCTGAGTCCTTGGGAGAAGGGCGGCATGTAAATCTAATAAATCTAAACCTAACCTAAACCTAGAATACAAAAAAATAGAATGATTATTAAATTACCTGATAAAGAAAGACCTGGGGGAAATTAACCTATGTATTAAAGACTAAAAGCCCTAAAGGCAATGTTCATAAACAAAAGAAAAGGTTTGTTCATCAGCACAGAGCTGAAACATTGGAACATATTCCAGATTACAAACTTAGCCCTGGGAGAATAAAATGGGAGGATCTTTGCCTGAGGCTAAAAAGCTATAAGGCCCCAGACATGGCTCACTGGGCAGAGGATTCCAAGGTTGGGCAGAGCAGATGCTCCTGAAAAGCAAGAGTCGCTCGGCCACTTCTCATGTTTGCTGAGTAGGCTAAGTTGCCGGTAGAAGAGCCGAGGTGGTGCAGTGGTTAAATGCAGCACTTGCAGGCCACTTCAGCTGACTGCAGTTCTGCAGTTCGGCTGTTCAAATCTCACCCGCTCAAGGTTGACTCAGCCTTCCATCCTTCCGAGGTGGGTAAAATGAGGACCCAGACTGTGGGGGCGATATGCTGACTCTGTAAACCGCTTAGAGAGGGCTGGAAGCCCTATGAAGCGGTATATAAGTCTGCTGTTGCTATTGCTATTGCTATTGCTATCTATCTATCTATCTCTATCTATCTATCTATCTATCTATCTATCCATCCATCCATCCATCTATCTATCCATATCTCTTATCTATCTATCTATCTATCTATCTATCTATCTATCTATCTATCTATCTATCTATCTATCTATCTATCTAGAGCCGAGGTGGCGGAGTGGTTAGGGTGCAGCACTGCAGGCTATCTGCAGTTCGGCGGTTCAAATCTCACCGGCTCAAGGTTGACTCAGCCTTCCATCCTTCCCAGGTGGGTGAAATGAGGACCCAGACTGTGGGGGCGATATGCTGACTCTGTAAACCGCTTAGAGAGGGCTGAAAGCCCTATGAAGCGGTACATAAGTCTAACTGCTAGTGCTATTGCTATTGCATCTATCTATCTATCTATCTATCTATCTATCTATCTATCTATCTATCCATCCATCCATCCATCCATCCATCCATCCATCCATCCATCCATCCATCCATCCATCCACCATCCATCCATCCATCTATCTATCTATCTATCTATCTATCTATCTATCTATCCATATCTCTTATCTATCTATCTATCTATCTATCTATCTATCTATCTATCTATCTATCTATCTATCTATCTATCTATCTATCTATCTATCTATCTATCTATCTAGAGCCGAGGTGGCGGAGTGGTTAGGGTGCAGCACTGCAGGCTATCTGCAGTTCGGCGGTTCAAATCTCACCGGCTCAAGGTTGACTCAGCCTTCCATCCTTCCCAGGTGGGTGAAATGAGGACCCAGACTGTGGGGGCGATATGCTGACTCTGTAAACCGCTTAGAGAGGGCTGAAAGCCCTATGAAGCGGTATAGAAGTCTAACTGCTATTGCTATTGCCTAATCCTGGAGAAAATTTTGGAATCTAAGGGTGGTGCTGTTTAGGCGAGGTCCAATGGGTTGAGCTTAGCAGAAGCAGAAAAAGCAGCAATTTATCTGGAAATAAATGTGCCATGTTTGCCACCATTACTTGAAGGCGAAGGCAACGGACCTATTGTGGGTATCATCAAAGGGGTGTTCAGAAATGTGAAGATGTGTATGCATTCCACTTCCCTCCAGTCGCCACCCAGGCTCCATTTGACTTTAGTTTTCTAAATTGCTTTCAAACCCAGCCTTCCTGGCCACCCCCTTTTTGAAATTACCTTCTTCCCAATTTCCGATCAAGCAGAGAAATGGAGAGCAGATCTCCTACTTTACAACTCCAGAATGTTTGGGTTTTTAAATATTCTATTTATGCATTAACTATATTTATATACTGCCAACTCCACAAGGATTCCTGGTGGTTTCTATTATCTTCTACAAAAATCAACCACACAAAAACATTAGAAATAACTATTAACCCTCTTCCAGACTTTCTGCTCCTAGCAACGTGCTATAAATTTAAAGGCTCTGCAAAAAACACTCAGTTTTCACTGCTTTCCTAAACATCATGAGAATTGGGGACATCTGGATTTTGGGGGCAGGGCAGCTATTGCCAAAGGATGCAGCAAAGACTGAGAAACATGGTCTCCTACGTCTTCCCTGCCCGCCCCCCCCCCAAAATCTCACATAAGTAGCAATCCATCCCAATTCAGGATAACATTGCTATTACCTGTTGGCTTCCAAGTCCAATCCAAGGTGTTGTTATCACCTTTAAAGCCGTTCATGACATGGGATCAAGTTATCTGACAGGGTCCTGATCAGTGGTGGGTTTCAAAAAAATTTCGAACCTACTCTGTGGGTGTGGCCTCCTTTGTGGGAGTGGCTTGCTGGCTATGTGACCTGGTGGGAGTGGCTTGCTGGCCATGTCTCTCTCCCCCCCCTCTCTCTCATTCACTCTCTCTCTTTCCTTCCTTTTGTCTCTCTGTCCCTTTTTTCCTTTTTTTCTTTCATCTCTCTCACTTTTTCTTTCTTTTTTTCTTTTTTTTCTTTATTTTTTTCTTCCTTTCTTTCTCTTTCTCTCTCTGTGTGAGTCTGTCTGTGTGTGAGTCTGTCTGTGTGTGAGTCTGTCTGTCTGTGAGTCTGTCTGTGTGTGTGTGTGTGTGTGTCAGTGGTGGGTTTCAAAAAAATTTTGAACCTACTCTGTGGGTGTGGCCTCCTTTGTGGGAGTGGCTTGCCGGCTATGTGACCTGGTGGGAGTGGCTTGCTGGCCATGTCTCTCTCCCCCCCCCCTCTCTCTCATTCACTCTCTCTCTTTCCTTCCTTTTGTCTCTCTCTCCCTTTTTCCTTTTTTTCTTTCATCTCTCTCACTTTTTCTTTCTTTTTTTCTTTCTTTCTTTCTTCCTTTCTTTCTCTTTCTCTCTCTGTGTGAGTCTGTCTGTGTGTGAGTCTGTCTGTGTGTGTGTGTCAGTGGTGGTTTCAAAAAATGTTGGAACCTCTTCTGTAGGTGTGGCCTGCTTTCCGGGTCCACTGGTGGAACTTCTTCTAACTGGTTCGGTAGATTTGACGAACCGGTTCTACCGAATAGGTGCGAACTGGTAGGAACCCACCTCTGAGTCGTGATGGGGACACTATTTGGGGGCTGAGTGGTGGACTAATAGGGAAGATGCCAGCATTGCAGCATTCTTAACTTTGGTTTTTTATTTATTTTTGTATCCAATGCCTAATGTACCTAATAACCAATGTTATTATGTTAACATTTTGATATTTATTATTTTAAATGTAAGCCACCCAAGAGTCACTTTGCAAAGTCAGATGGGTAGCATATAAATCCAATAAACAGACAAATAGAATAAAGATTGATACTTCTTTAAAAAGATCCAGCTGGAACCCTGGTTGCTCCACCATAAAGGACTCTTGTCAATTGAAATCAGAATTTAAATTGTTCTTGGGAGACTATCAGAAGCCAGTGCAACACTTGCAACTCCAGAGTCATGAGATTATGGGGTCTCTTGCTCATCAACATGTGGGAAGCTTCACTTGATGCCAACTGTAGCTTTTGAATAGTCTTCAAAGGCAACTTCCTGAGCAACATGTTGATCCTAGCCATGATCAGGGGATGGCTACTGATTTTCTCCCTCCAGGCAGAAGCCAAAGGTGGCCTGGAGTGACACAGTAGCTCCGCTTTTCACAGTGTTCTGAATAAAGTGAGGGGTGCCTATCTGGATTTTTTGCTGATGGCTTGCCAGCCTCTTCCCTTATATGCTCTTCCTCCTGACTTCTGACTGGGATTTTAATCTCTTGCCAGGAATGCTGTGGAGATTGCTCTGGGAACAAACGCCACTGCTACAATGGAATGAAACCTATGCCTTCAGGCTGCAGCCTGACTCTGCAAAAGTCCCAGAAACCGAAGAACAAATAGCAATGTGGTGTGAAACCATTTTTTTAAAAAAATCAGGGGTTCAAAGGACCAGCTGATCTCAGACTGGGCTCACCTGCAGTTAGCGGCTGTTATTCCCACATTAAACCTTGAAATAAAAGATACTTCCTTGTTACGTGCTTCAAAAGGACAGAATAGAACGGCTTTCCCTTTCTTGAGATGATAGCAATAGCAATAGCAGTTAGACTTATATACCGCTTCATAGTGCTTTCAGCCCTCTCTAAGCGGTTTACAGAGTCAGCATATCGCCCCCACAGTCTGGGTCCTCATTTCACCCACCTCGAAAGGATGGAAGGCTGAGTCAACCTTGAGCCAGTGAGATTTGAACTGCCGAACTGCAGAACTAGCAGTCAGCTGAAGTGGCCTGCAGTGCTGCACCCCTAACCACTGCGCCACCTCGGCTCTAGATAGATAGATAGATGATAGATAAGATAGATAAGATAGATAAGATAGATAAGATAGATAAGATAGATAGATAGATAAGATAGATAGATAGATAGATAGATAGATAGATAGATAGATGATAGATAGATAGATAGATAGATAGATAGATAGATAGATAGATAGATAGATAGATAGATAGATAGATAGATAGATAGATGATATGGATGGACGGACAGACAGACAGATATAGATATAGATATAGATATATAGATATAGATATAGATATAGATATAGATATAGATATAGATATAGATATAGATATAGATATAGATATAGATATAGATATAGATATAGATATAGATATAGATATAGATATAGATATAGATATAGATATAGATATAGATATAGATATAGATATAGATATAGATATAGATATAGATATAGATATAGATATAGATAGATAGAGAGAGAGAGAGAGAGAGATAGCAATAGCAGTTAGACTTATATACCGCTTCATAGGGCTTTCAGCCCTCTCTAAGCGGTTTACAGAGTCAGCATATTGCCCCCACAGTCTGGGTCCTCATTTCACCCACCTCGAAAGGATGGAAGGCTGAGTCAACCTTGAGCCGGTGAGATTTGAACCGCCGAACTGCAGATAACAGTCAGCTGAAGTGGCCTGCAGTACTGCACCCTAACCATTGCGCCACCTCGGCTCTTGATATGATGGCCAATAGATGCTGGAGATCCAAACAAAAGGCTTCTAAACAATTCCTATAGCCTATAACAGTGTTTCTCAACCTTGGTCACTTGAAGATGTCTGGACTTCAACTCCCAGAATTCCCCAGCCAGCGAATGCTGGCTGGGGAATTCTGGGAGTTGAAGTCCGGACATCTTCAAGTGGCCAAGGTTGAGAAACACTGGCCTATAAACCAGGAGCAGATTTATCAAATATTGCTGAATTATGACCACCACCACCCCAAAATCTGAGCTAAGTGGAAGCAATAATTCAGCAACATCTGGTAGGCCACCACAGCTTCCTAATCGTGCCTTTGATTCTATCTCAGCTACTTGTTGCACTGATAGTAGGCAGGGCAGATACAGCTAAAGAATTCACCAAATCCTGGGGTCCCCCGTGTAGCCTCCCCCCCCCCTTCTGAGTGGAGTCAAGCTAGTTCAGTTCTCCACATCCTGTTCTCACAGCCGCATCCAATGCTTGAGGCAGCTACTCGCTTGCCTTCCTCAGCCTTCCCTCTCGAATGGAAAGCATCTGGGCTGTGTTTCCCTGTGGTGGGTATGGTTTTCCCTCAGTACGAAATTATTTCATTGCATGGCAAAGTTACGATGGTGGTAAATGCAGAGTAGATTTGAGAACACTGTTCGTAGGCATGTATGAACTAGAGTATAGAAGAGATAATATAAACTCTGGTTTTATCTTGCTTTACACTGAAGTTGTTACTTTGGCAGAGAGACGGGGAGAGATAAGAGAGACAGACCAGTGGTGGGATTCAGCCGGTTCGCACCTATTCGGGAGAACCGGTTGGTAACTTTCTAAGAAGTTCGGAGAACCGGTGGTTGGAAGAAATCTCATTTTGTTTTTCTCCACTTTACAGGGCTAACCCTGTAAGGAAGGCAGGAAGGAAACATTCTGGTGTTGTTTCTAGCCTAATCTTTATTGCCCTGCTTACAAAAACTGCCTCTCTGGTTAACCCTTCTTACATTCTAACAGCTAAGACGAAGCGCCCATCGACCTGAGTGACGTTGAGTTGGCTACGCCCACCCAGTCACATTTATTTATTTATTTATTTATTTATTTAGTTAGTTAGTTAGTTAGTTAGTTAGTTAGTTAGTTAGTTAGTTATGTAGTTATGTAGTTATGTAGTTATGTAGTTATTTAGTTATTTAGTTATTTTGTTATTTAGTTATTTAGTTATTTAGTTATTTAGTTATTTAGTTATTTAGTTATTTAGTTATTTATTTAGTTATTTAGTTATTTAGTTATTTAGTTATTTAGTTATTTAGTTATTTAGTTATTTAGTTATTTAGTTATTTAGTTATTTAGTTATTTAGTTATTTAGTTATTTAGTTATTTAGTTATTTAGTTATTTAGTTATTTAGTTATTTAGTTATTTAGTTATTTAGTTATTAGACTTATATACTGCTTCATAGGGCTTTCAGCCCTCTCTAAGCGGTTTAAAGAGTCAGCATATCGCCCCCACAGTCTGGGTCCTCATTTCACCCACCTCGGAAAGATGGAAGGCTGAGTCGACCTTGAGCCGGTGAGATTTGAACCGCTGAACTGCAGATCACAGTCAGCTGAAGTAGCCTGCAGTGCTGCACCCTAACCACTGCGCCACTGAACCCCACTGAACCCCACCTACCCAGATGGTCATTAGGGCAGAGAACCGGTTGTTAAATTATTTGAATCCCACCACTGAGACAGACAGACAGACATAAATGTACATTCCTGGATGGAAGAGACCTTAGCAGCTGAACCTGAGTCCAGGAACTTCCCCCTCATTGAACATAACTGTAGTGCAAGCTTGGCTTTCTTTTCTGCTGTACCCTTGTAGGACCCATGTTCCTCATCTTGCCCCCATAAATGAGATGGGACTAAGTCATCCTTAACTGGTGTTAAAACAGTATTTCTCCTCATAGGCTGACAGTTAGGAGGAGTGCAATCTGATCCACTTCATTACCCAGGAGGCAAATCCAGGTCATCAGTAACAGGTGGGATCGGAGCAAGACTTTTTAGCCTCTTCAGTCTGATATAAGCATGCCTCCCCCCGCCCCCCCAGTCCTCCATTAGCCTTACCTGATACCCTCCTGCCGTTGTCTCTCCATAAAAGCTGGAGGGTGACTTCCACTGTAAAACCTACAGGAAAGTACTTGTTCTGCCTGAACAATGAAGTGTGTGAGAGAGAAATAGCATGACACTGAAATGATGACACATTCATTGCTTCCCAAATACCTTTTGTTGCCTATATAAAGAAAGGAGCAGAAGGAGGCTTGTGACTCAGCCTCATCTGGATTCTCTTTTGAAGAGTCCTTGGGTTCCTTTCGGGATCTTTGGCCTGCCACACTTTTATCTACTATGCTGTTTCTATAGCTGGGGAAATGGGAGGGGGGATTGAACAGAGTTAAATGCTATGTAGCCATAACAACATTCTTTCTAGAAAGCCAAGGTCATCCTTTGTCTCTGCACCTCTGCACCTGACCGGAACTGGATGGGTGGAACTGCCAGCATGGCAGTGGAAGATTGGACCATGGGACTTGTGAGTGTGGGGGCAAGATCTTGAACTTTCAACTGGGTGGGGGAAACCAGGAAGCTTTCAGATTCGGGTTTTCCCAGATGTGCCAACATGGCTCTCTTAATAAATTGGAACTTTGAGCAATACTTTGCCTTGGTTGAGATATTCCAGCAGTGCTCTCCTACTACCATATTTAATTAAATATGAGCCAGCTGTGTGCTAAAGCTGCTATAAAAACTAATGCACTCTTAGGTTGCATCAACAGAGGGACATGACGTGATAGTACCACTTTATACTGCACTGGTGAGACCACACTTGGAATACTGCATCAAATTCTGGTCACCATAATACAAAAAAGATGTTCAGACTCTAGAAAGAGTGCAGAGAAGAGCAACAAAGATGATTAGGGGACTGGAGGCTAAAACGTATGAAGAACGGTTGCAGGAACTGGGTTTGTATAGTTTAATGAAAAGAAGGACTAGGGGAGACATGTTAGCAGTGTTCCAATATCTCAGGGGTTGCCACAAAGAAGAGGGAGTCAAGCTATTCTCCAAAGCACCTGAGGTTAGAACAAGAAGCAATGGGTGGAAACTAATCAAGGAGAGAAGCAACTTAGAATGAAGGAGAAATTTCCTGACAGTTAGAATATAATTAATCATCAAATTCTGGTCACCATAATACAAAAAAAAGATGTTCAGACTCTAGAAAGAGTGCAGAGAAGAGCAACAAAGAGGATTAGGGGACTGGAGGCTACAGCACACGATGAACGGTTGCGGGAAATAAGTATCTCTAGTTTAATGAAGGATTAGGAGTAACCTGATAAAAGAATCGTCAGGTAATTGAGGAGCTGTCATAAAGAGGGAGTCAACTTATTCTCCAAAGTAACTGAGTGCAGAACAACAACGGATGGAAGATCATTATAGAGAAATCCAACCTAGAACTAAGGAGAAATTTCCTGACAGTGAGAACAATTAATCAGTGGAACGGCTTGTCTCTGGAAGTTATGTGTGCCCCATCTCTAGATATTTTCAAGAAGAGACTGGACAGCTATTGTCCAGAATGGTACAGATTCTCCTGCCACAGGCAGGGGCTTGGATTAGAACAGTGGTTCCCAAACTTGGCAACTTTAAGACTTGTGGACTTCAACTCCCAAAATTCTCCAGCCAGCAGAGCTCTGCTGGCTGGAGAATTCTGGGAGTTGAAGTCCACAAGTCTTAAAGTTGCCAAGTTTGGGAACCACTGGATTAGAAGATCTCCAAAGTTTCTTCTAAACCTTTTATCCTATCCTATCCATCTTACGGAAGAGTATACAACCCTATTGCACTCTTGCTATCCACCATATCAAAGAGACAAGCCAGGAAACATGACCAATCAGAATCTTTTAAGTTTGAAAATCTCCTGCCATCTCCTTTGCAACCTGAGAAGCTAGATAGGGTTCTTCCTGAGCCCCTTGCCTGGACAGCAACTTTTCACCTGGTCTCCAAAGGTTATTCCTACCTTTACAGTTGCCACCCTGGAGCCAGTCTGTTTGGCCATGTGTCTGTCTGTACAGTGGTATCCTGGCTTATACATAAGTGTCTCATGAAGATAATGTTCTGGGATTCCCATTTTTCTGTCTCGAAAAAAAGTTTTTTATTTTTCTTTTAATACAAACATTCCATCATTTATTAAACAGTGTGTTGTCTGGGCACAATCATTTCTGTCGTAATAGTTAAAGCTTACTACCATATTCATTATATATTTATCTATTCTTATTTTAATGCTAATACTTTAAACTTAATATATCTACTGTTATAACATTTCTCTTCTTAACTTATTTAACTTCGTAATATGTTACTTTCATATTTGTTCTCTAACCATGGATAAAATAACTCCCATATATTATTATTATTATTATTATTATTATTATTATTATTATTATTATTATTATTATAATCAGATTCTTCCTTTCCTTTCATTGCAAGCGTTAATCTATTTATTTCTGCACATTCTAACATTTTCATCGTCACGTTCTCATCCGTAGGGATCTCTTCACCCTTCCAATTTTGTGCAAGATTGCACAAAATCAGGGTGTCCAAACTTGGGAACTTTAAAACTTGTGCATAGAAAAGAAAATTTATTTTCCATTTTCATAGCATAGAATCACATGTATACTATTACATAGTCAATATCAGGGGTTCCCATTTTTTCTGAGCACATCCCATAGATTGATATGACGATGTGTCTACCTTTTGGATTGAAGTTATTTAAAATGTGGCTTTAGTTCTGGCATATTGATCTTTTTTTAAACAAATGATTATGTCAACATGCTGACTCTGTAAACCATTTAGAGAGGGCTGTAACAGCACTATATACTATACACTATATGTCTAAGTGCTGTTGCTATTGCTATTAGAACTGCAACAAGGAAAATACTTTTCTGTTAGCTAAGGAACAGCAGAGTTACAATTAAATAATGAAGTTACATTGTAATCAGTCATTATAAATTACTACTTAAAGCACTACTCTGCAAATGTCAGTGTAGGTGGATGATATTCCAAAGACTGAATAGTTCTTTTTGGCTTTTGGCTTCAGATAAAGAATGTTTTTAAAAGATTAAATTAAATTAAGTATAGCAATTAAGGTAAGCGATTGCATCTATTTGCAATTATACAGAGACATGATCCTTAGATATGGTGACTAGCTGCAAAGAAGCTTCAGTTAGTGGATTTATATTTGTACATAAGAAGACATGATTGGAAACAGTCCTTTCAGCTGTGCAGCCAAAATAGAATACATCACTTCCCCTATACCTCATCCTCTTTAAATCTCTTTATCAGCTATGCAACCACTACGATTCCTCTGCATTTCTTTTTTTTCTGAACTGCACCCTTCTTTATTTGGAGAATCTTGGGACTTGGCTGCCATGTCTCAAAAAAGTAGGAAAAATAAAAATATATCCAGTGTGATTAGATCCCATTATGGAAAGATAGCACTAAGGACCAATGATCATATTTGGGTTCCACCACAAAACCGCGGACGACAAAATTGCGGTCGACGAAAGCGCGCATTTGACGTCATCACAGCGCGACGAAAACATCGCGCTGTGATCGAAAAATGTAAAAATAAAGCGAAAACCTTACCCTAACCCCCCCCAAACCTAACCCTAACCCTAACCCTAAACCTAACCCTTAACCTAACCCTAAATCTAACCCTAAACCTAACCGTTAACGTAACGCTAAACCTAACGCTAACCCTTAACCTAACGCTAAACGTAACCCTAACGCTCTAACCCTAACCCTAACCCTAAACCTAACCCTTACCTTTATGTGAATCGGCTTGCTTTAATTTAATTTTTATTTCAATTTTTAATTTTTTTTGTCGCGCTGTGATGACATCAAATGCACGCTTTCGTCGATCGCGCTTTTGTGGACCGCGGTTTTGACGGGTCACGAATATTTGATCTTTTTAAGGATCAAACTCGCTTTACTTTTATTGTGTGGTTGGCAACCGTACCTGGTTTATTAGCAACTGTAACTGATCTATAACATTAGGTCTTGGGGAAGGGATTTTCAAGTGGCCATACTTTCATTGGCTTAGTCAGAAATGACAGAGAAAGGTGATCAGGGCCGGATTTTCCTATAGGTTAACTAGGCTTCAGCCTAGGGCCTCAAGATCAAGAGGGGCCTACATTCAAATTGTTAGCAAAATTAAAGTTAGACTATTCTAAAAACAGTGAACACTAAAACACTGAACCGAAAATAAGGAGAAATTCTACGCAGATGACTAAGAAACAAACATAAAAATGTATTGGTTAAGATCGTTCCAGTGCCACGGCAGTTGGGGAGCCCGCCCACGTTCCCGGCACCGGCGGTCGGGCGAGAGGCGCGGCCGCTCCCAGTAGCCGCCCCGTCGACGCGGAGCCCAGCAGCGGCCAGGCAGGTGAGGGCGAGGGGGCCGAGCCGGGCAGCTGAGCGCAGCAGGGGAGGCGGCTGGCCTCGCTGCCTTTGCCGCAGAGCAGAGCCGCCCTCCGTCGGGAGGCCAGCTATATATATTGATATATATTGATATAGATCAGTGTTTTTCAACCTTGGCAACTTGAAGATGTCTGGACTTCAACTCCCAGAATTCCCCAGCCAGCGAATGCTGGCTGGGGAATTCTGGGAGTTGAAGTCCAGACATCTTCAAGTTGCCAAGGTTGAAAAACACTGATATAGATCACAGTAATGATGTATTTTATTGTCTCTCATGCAATTTACAAACTTAAAAATGGAAGGTGAAAGGGACTCATAAGTGGAATAGCTGAGGGCCTCTTTTCATCTAAATCCGGCGCTGATGGTGATGCTACATGACATTATTATTAAACTCCAAAATAGAATGGAATGGAATAAACAGAGATTCCGGGGGGGGGGGGGAACCTTGGAGTCCAACCTCCTGCTCACACAGGAGACCCAATATCTGTGATGGCAAACCTATGGCATACATGCCAGAGCCCTCTCTGTGGGCACCCGCGCTGTCGTCAGCTGCTCTTTTGGTTTCTGGCACACATATGCGCTGTGGCCAGCTGGTGTTCAGGCATGGCAGACCACCAGAAACCTGAAGACCATCGGTTTCTGGTGCTCCAGATTGGGCACTCGGTACTGAAAAGGTTCACCATCACTGTCCTATACCATTTCAGACAATGGCTGTCCAGTCTCTTCATAAAAGCCTCCAGAGATGAAGAACCCTCAACTTCTGAAGGCCAGCCACTCCCTCGATTGTTCTTCTTGGCATTCTTCTTATTTGAGCTAGTGGAATGGTTCAGATACGCTTCAGATATGAGGGAGCAAGGATGTGTCCTGGACTGGCTGCTGAACTTGGAAAGGCTACAGAGTAATGTCAGAAACTCCCATCCAACTAAGAGCTAAGGGATGAGAGAGCCAAGGGGGCGCAGTGGTTAGGGTGCAGTACTGCAGGCCACTTCAGCTGACTGCTAGCTGCAGTTCGGCGGTTCAAATCTCACCGGCTCAAGGTTGACTCAGCCTTCCATCCTTCCGAGGTGAGTGAAATGAGGACCCAGACTGTGGGGGGCGATATGCTGACTCTGTAAACCGCTTAGAGAGGGCTGAGAGCCCTATGAAGCGGTATATAAGTCTAACTGCTATTGCTATTGCTAATCTCACCGGCTCAAGGTTGACTCAGCCTTCCATCCTTCCGAGGTGAGTGAAATGAGGACCCAGACTGTGGGGGGCGATATGCTGACTCAATTTGCTAAAAATCTATAAACCGCTTAGAGAGGGCTGAAAGCCCTATGAAGCGGTATATAAGTCTAATAAATAAATAAATAATAAATAAATGATCTGAAATTGTAGATAAACGTGAAGAACAAAGAAGGAAGAGTGAAAAAAAAATAGAAACATTGAGAGATCAGAAAAGGGACAGACTGAAAATGAAAAATGAAAGAGCAGAGGTTATCATAAGAGAAAGGGAGGAAAAAATGAAAAGAGTGGGTGAGAACCAGAATTGTAAATACCTAGGAGGGGGGGGGGTTCTCTGCCAGCTCTGCCTTTTGAACCCAAGCCAGAATAATTTTGGAATAGAAGCAACAGTTGGAAATACTCAGGAACCAGTTTTTATTGGGTTACAAATCGGAACGGTGGGGGGGGGGGCTGGGGTTTGGAGGGGCAAGGCAAGGGGCACCAAGACCTGTGACTCCCTCACCCCCGGCAAGAACTGTCCAGTCTCCAAAGGGAAGGGTTAAAACGTTTCTGACATTTGCTAAAGAAAAAAGGCAAATAGATCCTAAAACCTACCCAAGCCTTCGCAGAGAACTCAGCCAAAACCAATGTTCTGCTGTGTCCAATGGACGTGTTCAAATAGATATTAGAGAGAGAGGATATAAAAACCATGTTGAACTTTGAATCAAACCCCAAGCCCCCCCCCGTGATAGATTTTTTTTTTCTTCTACGACTGCAGACTTTTGGAAGCAATTTGCAGAAATGTGCTGTTACAAATATTGGCAGAAGTTAAGAACAAAGAAAACGAGAAGACTCAAAACAAAATAGCAGAGGAAAGCAGGGGCCGAAGGAGCAATTGGACCGTTAAGGGGGGAGAGGAGGGAGGGGAGGGGAACTGCAAAAGTCAAAGGGATTTATAGGCTGTGATGTGAGAAGGGAGGGACCGGGCTTCGAGAGAGACGGTGTGGGGAAAGCCGAAGCGCGGGGGGGGGGGGAGAGAAAACCGCAATTGTCTCCGTTCCAAGCCCACAAAGCGACAGTCACGTCCCCACCGGATCTCAGGGTGACACATCCTTCGCGATTCCCCAGCGCCTGCCTTCTCCACCACCCCGAGGCCCGCAGCCGGGAGATGCAGAGACTTCCTAAGGCAGGGGTCTCTAACCTTGGCAACTTTAAGCCTGGTGGACTTCAACTCCCAGAATTCCCCAGCGGGGAATTCTGGGAGTTGAAGTCCACCAGGCTTAAAGTTGCCAAGGTTAGAGACCCCTGGAGGTCTCAGCTTTACTGGCTGGGGGATTCTGGGAGTTGAATTCCACCAGGCTTAAAGTTGCCAAGGTTAGAGACCCCTGGAGGTCCCAGCTTTGCTGGCAGGGGAATTCTGGGAGTTGAAGACCACCAGGCTTAAAGTCGCCAAGGTTAGAGACCCCTGGAGATCCCAGCTTTGCTGGCTGGGGGATTCTGGGAGTTGAAGTCCAGCAGGCTTAAAGTTTCTAAGGTTAGAGACCCCTGGAGGTCCCAGCTTTACTGGCTGGGGGATTCTGGGAGTTGAAGTCCACCAGGCTTAAAGTCGCCAAGGGTTAGAGACCCCTGGAGATCCCAGCTTTGCTGGCTGGGGGATTCTGGGAGTTGAAGTCTAGCAGGCTTAAAGTTTCCAAGGTTAGAGACCCTTGGAGGTCCCAGCTTTGCTGGTTGGGGAATTCTGGGAGTTGAAGTCCACCAGGCTTAAAGCTGCCAAGGTTAGAGACCCCTGGAGGTCCTAGCTTTGCTGGCTGGGGGATTCTGGGAGTTGAAGTCCACCAGGCTTAAAGTTGCCAAGGTTAGAGACCACTGGAGGTCCCAGCTTTGCTGGCTGGGGGATTCTGGGAGTTGAAGTCCACCAGGCTTAAAGTTTCCAAGGGTTAGAGACCCCTGGAGGTCCCAGGCGAAGGCAGGCTCCTTTCGGAGCTGCCGAGCGGGAAAAGGATGGGGAGGCTGGAAGGTGTTTTTGGCGAGGCTCCAGGAGCGGAGGTGGGGCGCGCCCGAGCAGAAAGGGGCTCTGGAAGAGGACGGGTGTGTGTCTGTGTTTCTGCTTTGCAAAAGCGCGGACGTGCGGCGGGCTGAAGCTTCTCACAGCCGACGGAACAAAAGTTCACGAAAGCTGCTCGGTTGCGGCCGCGGGGGAAGCGTCGCGCTCCGCTGCAAGCCTCTCGGATTGGCCTCGCCTTCCCACCAGGCGGCCCCGGGGCGGGATTGGGCAAGACGGAGCGCTGCCTCGGGGATTTGGGGGGGGGGGGCGCAGTTGAAAACAAGCAGAAACGAAGCGAATCCGCTTTAGGCTTTTATTCACCCCTTGGATGAAGAAGAAGCAGCATCAGCAGCATCAGGGGGGAAGCGTTGGACGTGTAACGTAGGCAAAACGGAGCGAGCTCCTTGCTACCCTAAGAAGCAAAACTCATATTCAAAACCATTGTGATGGATGAGGGCCGAAAGTTAACAGAAGAGCATTTAACAGGAAGGAATGCAGAGTTCTTCGGAAACAAAAGTAAATCCATGGTTAATGAGCTGCGGGAAGAACCCGACTCCAGGCTCCTGCAAAAGATCTTTGCAGCCTGAGTTGTGGGTCCCAAAAATAATATGAGCCAGCAATGTGCTGTGGCTGCAGAAAAATCCAGGGTAGTTTTAGGCTGCAGTCATGCATTGACTGGGTGAGCATGTTGATGTCTGCAAACGCAGGTTGTCAAGTGCCTAGGACAGTGTTTCTCAACCTTGGCAACTTGAAGATGTCTGGACTTTAACTCCCAGAATTCCCCAGCCAGCGAATGCTGGCTGGGGAATTCTAGGAGTTGAAGTCCAGACATCTTCAAGTTGCCAAGGTTGAGAAACACTGCCCTAGGAAGATGTGGAGGTTCTCTGGGTAACACATTAATGTTGTGGGACTTTGTGGTAATTACAGGCGTTGGTGGAGAGCAGAGTCTTCGGTGCCTCCCCTTCAGACTCGGGCCTGGCCCGGGCTAAGGGATTGTAGCCAGGAAGGGCACTGATGAGCAGTTAGCAAGGTTCTAGGCTTTAAGAAGGATTCAGACAAAATGTAGCAGGCTCAGAGAAGAGCGGGATAGTTAAAATTAAACCAAGGTTTCATTTTATTCACGCCGTGTTAGGCTTGAGAATAGGAATAAGATGCTGCATTAGTCAACAGTAAAGGTATCTTGAAGCCAAACTCGTAACTTCCAGAGAGTTTTCTCAATACTGAAATGCTCCCGTTCAGGACCTAATCAGGCAAAATCAAAATTTAAGTAAGGTTAGTCAGAATAAATTTGAGAGGGCGTGTCTTACCAGCACTTTTCAAGTAGCAATAGCAATAGCAGTTAGACTTATATACCGCTTCATAGGGCTTTTAGCCCTCTCTAAGCAGTTTACAGAGTCAGCATATTGCCCCCACAGTCTGGGTCCTCATTTCACCCACCTCGGAAGGATGGAAGGCTGAGTCAACCTTTGAGCCGGTGAGATTTGAACAGCCGAACTGCAGAACTGCAGTCAGCTGAAGTAGCCTGCAGTACTGCACCCTAACCACTGCACCACCTCGGCTCTAGATAGATAGATAAGAGATATGGATGGATGGATGGATGGACAGACAGACAGAGATATAGAGATAGATAGATAGATAGATAGATAGATAGATAGATAGATAGATAGATAGATAGATAGATAGCAATAGCAATAGCAATAGCAATAGCAATAGCAATAGCAATAGCAATAGCAATAGCAGTTAGACTTATATACCGCTTCATAGGGCTTTCAGCCCTCTCTAAGCGGATTACAGAGTCAGCATATCGCCCCCAACAACAATCCGGGTCCTCATTTCACCCACCTCGGAAGGATGGAAGGCTGAGTCAACTTTTGAGCCGGTGAGATTAGAACCGCCGAACTGCAGATAGCAGTCAGCTGAAGTGGCCTGCAGTACTGCACCCTAACCACTGCGCCACCTCGGCAAGTACGTGAAAGGATGTCTCAAAGGAGGAGGTCAGTACTCATTTTCCCAAGATTTCAGAGTGATGGACATGGCATGATCAGCTTAAGAGGAAGGCAGATTCTGCTGAACCTAAAAATAAAAGGGAGATGGGGGAAACTTCCTACATTAACAGCAATTCAACAGTGATCTGTATCATTGAATACACTCAAGGTGAGGCTGGGCCATCTAGCTGGATACTCTGATTTGGCCATCCCATTCTGTTTGCACTATTCCCATGGTTTATCCTGCTGAGAGTCTCAGAGAGTAAGAAGCACAAGACACAGTCTAGAATCTAGATATTTCACTATTCCTTGTGTTGGAAGAAATGTCCTTCTGGGTTCGGCTCCAAGTGGGGGAAAAGACACTGGAGACATGGAGGCTGCTTGGAAAGATGGTTTATTGTTGGACGTTCCTGAACAGAAAAGGTGATCACATGCTTCAATGTTGGTGGAGAAGAAGAGAAGGGCTGAGGGAGGGGCTTGCTAGGCTTTTTATACCCTCTTTAGTCCCACCTCTCTGTTTCCTGTTCCTGTGTAAGAAATGTATTCTAATTGGTTGTCAGACTCCCATGGGGCCATGCAGGGGCAACTCTCTAGGCTGTTTTGAATCCAGGTATAGATGAGTTCTCAGATGCCATGTGGAGAGTTGAGTAATATCCCTTCCCCCTGCAGCTGCAGTGGGGAAGTCTTTATTATGTAAAGTGGGCTAGCCTGGCCTTCTCAATGGCCCATTGACAAAGTGTGGATGGGCAGGAAGCTACAGGCAGCTATTCTGTCTTTTGAAGCATGTTTCTTTCTTTTCACATCCAGAGAAATATTCTGCCTTTTTCAATATTTCCTAGGATATTTCATTTTTCTGGGAGAGGGCTGGGTGATAAACTTCCCACACTTGTAAATCTGTTGTTGGACTAGGAGGCAGAAACTACTTCTTCCAATCATTTTTCTTTCTTCTATCTGTTATCTGTCCCTTTACCTGACTTACGCCACCTTGTAACCCATTAGTTCTTACAGACAGGGGAAATGACTCCAGGCTGCAGGAGATGGCAGACCTGGTGGAAAATGCCTCCATACCAATTGAAATTATATTTTTGGGGGGGGGTTCCTCCTCTTTACTGAAAACCAGCTAGTCAGGCTAAGCCTTAGCCAGTCTTCTCTCTATGCAGGAATGTGGGGAGACTTCGCTTCCTCCATATGGAAGCATTTAATCATGTAGTCTTGACCCCCCCCCCCAACCCATCTGTAGTCTGAAATGGCTGCATTTCTTGGAGCAACTAGAGGAGAGACAAGGCAAGGGAGAAAGAGCAGCTGTGATAAAGGGAGAGGACTCTCTAGCAGTCTTAGTCAGAGAAAAATGGTAAAGCCAACAGCTGGGCAGAGCTCCTAGTGGTAGGAGGAATCCAAGCAGAGGTGGGTTCCTACCAGTTCACACCAGTTCGGTAGAACCGGTTCGTCAAATCTACCGAACCGGTTAGAAGAGGTTCCACCAGTGGACCCGGAAAGCAGGACACACCTACAGAAGAGGTTCCAAATTTTTTTGAAACCCACCACTGGTCCTTGGATAAGATTATTCTACACTATCATGCTCCTATTTATAAAACTCAGTGCCTCTGTGAAAGGTAAGGATGACGACTGCGTTTGTGGTGCAATCAGAACAATGCGTGTGTTGAAGTTGTTTTAACGCAAACCAAAGATGCCTTTTAAAAAACAAGTTTACATCCTATTCTTATGCATGCCAGTGCTGTGTGTGACGTAATTTAAGGTGGTTCTGACAAGTCTCGTCGGCATCTTCATATCCGGCCACATGGGTGGCAAGCCACTCCCATCCGGTCACATGGGTGGCAAGCCACTCCCACAAAGGAGGCCACACCCACAGATCATCTGGCATCAGCCAGACAGTGTGATACAGCTACTAAAACAGTGTTTCTCAACCTTGGCGACTTTAAATCCTGTGGTCTTCAACTCCCAGAATCCCCCAGCCAGCATAGCATAGCTGGCTGGGGAATTCTGGGAGTTGAAGTCTACAGGACTTAAAGTCGCCAAGGTTGAGAAACACTGTACTAAAAGGATAAACACTCTCTTTGGGTGCATTCACAGAATCTAAATCATGGCAAGAAACTTTCCTACTCTCACGCTCTGGTCAAATTCTTTAGAAAATGTCTGTGTATGTGTGTGTGTGTGTAGCAAGTTCAAAAGATAGCTATTGAGGTGGTGAAAGGACTGGTGATAAGGGGAAGTATTAAAAAGTTCTCAAATATCTGTGGTGCAAAAGGCAAATTAGGCTTATTTTGTGTTGCCACAAAGGGCAATGCCAGCAGATTAAGACTAATTAGTTTTAATCCAAAACTAATACATTAAAACTGCAAGGAGGCAGCTTCAGGATCAACATTAGGAGGAAACTGACTCCATGAGCTGCTTGCCAGTGGAAGAGGCTTGTGTTCATTTGGTACATATGTTTTCCTTTCAGTCCACCCTCTCCCCCCCCCCATCTCTCCCTCCCAACCAAGGGAAATTCTATTTGGAACATTACTTTTCCATTGGAAATGAACTGCGTTTAAAATGTTTGAATTGGGCTGAAATCTTCATTGTTGTTCTGGTTTTCTGGATATCCTGTTGAAAATTTTGTATAAATACTTTGCAATTAAAAATAAATGAATTACATATAATCTTGTGTTTGTTAAAAAAAAAAAAACACCAATGGTTTAGAAGAGAACTGAATTCAGTGGGACCGGAATAAGAACTTATTCTTGGTCCTACAATTGTACTCTAAATGCCCAGGATTAAACAAAAATTTGGAAAATCCACCAAGGATAATGCACTGGAAAGGTATTTCTTTTTCAAAAGGCAAGCTGAAGTTAAATGGAATTTTTATTGTTATTATTTTTACTAGCTGATAACATGTGCAAAAAGTTATAAATAAAAAAAAAGCAATACTGCGTGTGAAAAAAATCTGAATAAAAATGGGAAGAGCAAGTGGGAAGAGATTTGAACTCTGAAAAATCTCTTAGATCACCAACTTTGCCCTCTTGCCAGAACAGGAGGGGGAAAAAAGGTGGGGGGCTTTGGTGATTGTTTTCAAGCAAAGGGCATGTGGCCCTCATTCTATTTCCCATTTTCCTGAGCAGAAAGGAAAAAAGATGGACTCAGCAGTAGAAAAAAACATAAATCTCAACGAAAGACAATATTGTCATACGGCTCATTTTTGCTTCTGAAAAATTCTGTGAATTAGTTTTGGGAAAAAAACTTGTAAAGTTTTTTTGGGGGAAACATCCACTTTTCTAATGTGAGATCTATAGTGGCACTCCAGTATTCCTCTTAAGTTGCCCTCAACTTTGCCCCATGATTTTAACCATCTTACAACCTTGCTTCATTTCTTAGAATTAAAAAAGAAAACCTTTTCCCTCTTAACTGGACACTTGTTCCATATAGCTTCAAGTGCTGCCATAACTTTGATGCTTCCCCATCCTTTAGTCGCTTGTGAGTGTGAAATCAAGTGAGTTTTTGCCAGACTGAAATCATGTCTGTGCCCTGGTCATTTTGGGCTGACCCAGGCATATTAACTCCCCTTGGGGCACCAGACAGTGTCAGCTGCTGCTATTTCTTCCCCAATCCCACCATGACAAGAAAGTTCTTGAAATTGCTAGCAACATTTTATTATATAAAAGTGTCAAGCATGCTTAATCGAAGAATTAAACTAGTGGAAATTCTCTCTATTTGAAGGAGCAGGAGCACAAAGTTAAAATCCGGATTTCCCCCCTGTGGTTTACATTTATTGGTGCTTAATAAACATTGTGTTGTCCAGATATTTAATTTGCTTAACAATACAGACTACATTCTTGATCTCCACCCCTTTCTTCCAACCACTGGTAAAATTAGTTCCATGTTTGATAATATTCTGTGTCTTCTTTCTGTTTCATTTTTAAAGTAAATCTATCCATTCCTCCACAGTCTAGTATCTTCCTAAATTATCTCTTCGTCTCGCGGTGTTTCTTCATTTTTTCCAATATTGTGCAAATATAATCCTCACTGCTATTTAAAACATGCAATATTAAATATAAATATATACAAAATCTAGATTTTGTTGGAATGCACATTGTGGTTCTGAAGGTAGTTTACCTAGAGAATCTGTATATTAAGAGAAACCTTCCAATGAAGCTCAGCGAAATAGAGAGCCGGCCACAGATGCCAAATTTGCACAGCCGAGTTTGTAACAAAGATGTAGAATGTAGTTGGTGATGTGGGCAGTCCACTTGATGTTTTGTGGTGACACCGGACTAGATAGTGCTCTGAATAGTCTCTGCATTACATTAGTTGTAGTGGGTCATCACCAGCCGTATAAGAGGCATTCTACCTTTTCCATCACATAGGACTAATTCTTCTTCCATGTGTCTGCCAGCTATTGGGGCTGGGCAATGATGATGCCAGCTGCATAGCAGGTGGCATCTGAGAGGACAAATTCCACCCTTCATGACCGAGAAGGGAGAGAATCTCTTCAACGCCCACAGCTTTTTGGAAGCATTTGATTATAATTTAAGAAAACAACGTCCCCACCTCCACCATTCAAGACTCCTTAAATCTATTCATTATTTTATCTAAGTAAATACTTAGATGAAGCATTGGACTTGGACTCCACACTAGACACAATCTGCGAGAAGTAACGGCTCTGTGTGTTCGCGATCTAAATATGCATAGCTCAGCTACACCGCAGGATTTTGTTTCCTCCCAAATTGCCATTTCCTGCACCCCAGCTAAAGACGTGAGTCTCTCCTGCAGGGGTGCTGACTAAATGGCATTAATGGATGTCTTATTTCAAGAGTGCACGGACAGACGTGTTTGTTAGAACGTGTCTGGGGCACCTCACATTTCATACTTACTGTGGTTTAGAGGGTGAGACAATAAGGGAAGGGGGGAAACCTTTTACTATACTTGGAACCACTAGCAAGTCCGCTACAGCACTAAGCCTTTCCTTATCCCCCCCCCTTCTTTTTTCCTCTCTCTCTCTCTCTCCCAGACTTTCTCCTCTCCCTTTCTTTAATTAAAACCGGCTTTTGCTCCTGGCTTGCTCAGGAATGAGGCATGGAAATCATTACGCCTACATATTATTGTTTCAAAACCTTCCAAACTGCAGGTTATTGGGAGAAGTAATCTGCTGCTCGGCCTCAGAGCCCAGCCTCAGGGATGAGGCTGCCTGCTTTTCCAGAAGGGACAGGGAGGAAGCTGGGGACAGGTGGCACTGTCCAGGGTTCAAGAGTCCCAGACAGAGGTGGGTTCCTACCCGTTAGCACCAGTTCGGTAGAACCGGTTCGTCAAATCTACTGAACCAGTTAGAAGAGATTCCACCAGTGGACCCAGAAAGCAGGCCACACCTACAGAAGAGGTTCCAAACTTTTTTGAAACCCACCACTGGTCCTTGGAGATGATTATTCTACACTATCATGCTCCTATTTATAAAACTCACTGCCTCTGTGAAAGGTAAGGATGACTACTGCGTTTGTGGTGCAATCAGAACATTGCGTGTGTTGAAGCTGTTTTAATGCGAACCAAAGATGCCTTTAAAAAAACAAGTTTGCATCCTATTCTTATGCATGCCAGTGCTATGTGTGAGGTCATTTAAGGTGGTTCTGACAAGTGTCCGTCGGCATCTTCATATCCGGTCACATGGGCAGCAAGCCACTCCCACCCAGTCACATAGGCGGCAAGCCACTCCCACAAAGGAGGCCACACCCACAGAGTAGGTTCGAACAATTTTTGAAACCCACCACTCGTCCCAGAGTGGCTAGGATATCACTCTCAGAAAGTCCAGTCATCACTAAATATTCTCTTCGCTGACATCAGAATCGGAAGCATTCAGGAGAGAGAAAACACACCGATATCCTGACAATGGAGTCAGTAGACTCAATAGCTCAGTTCCTCACTTGGATTGTAATTAGTAATTAATAGTAATTTAATAAATTTATATGCCACCCAATCCTATAGGATTGTGGACTGGAAGTTTGGAAACTGCAGAGAGAATGCTGCAGATTTACCCACATAGCCTCTTTGGTGCTTTCTACACTACTTCCCAAGTCTTATGTGGCTTTTTTAAAATATGGGTTTAGTGCTTTTAAAAAAAAACTGAACTAGGTCTATTTTTAAACCTATATTTGAAACTGTTTTGAAAATGCATATGCACAGAAGTTGTGAGTTATACGAGAACAGAAAATCGGGTTTTTTTTAAACCAGGTGACTTCTGAAGTCACCACTAGTACGTTTTCCCTGCTTCTACACTTCCCACGACTATTTTTTTAATTTCACATTTTATTGTTCATGAGGACTTGTGCAAGCATGCTACTTCTATCATCCCGATCAGTCAGTGTGCTTTGGATCACTCTTGCAACTATACTTCCTGCAACGGCTTCCAAAATGCACCACAACTATTTATGTTGCCCCTCTCTGGCTTTGGCAGCAATATGTGCAATGGTACTACGGCACTAAGCAGAAGCCAATTGAATTGCACGGTTCCAGATGCCCCTGGAATGCGCATGTCCTCATCCATTAGCCACTTCCTGGTAGTGTCAGCTACATCAAGCATTGCATTCCTTGGTCACTTCAGATTCAGATTCAGATTCAGATTCAGATTTAATTTATTTGTATGCCGCCCTTCTCCGGGAGGGACTCAGGGCGGCGAACAACTCAAAAGGGGAAAAGGGGATACAAACACCATACACGTAGTTAAAATACACAAGAGTCATACGGCCATACAAGTCGAGAGGGGAGGGGAACACATCAACCCCAGGCCTGCCGACACAGCCAGGTTTTGACGGCTTTCCGGAAGGCCTGGAGAGAGGTGAGGGTCCGAATCTCTGCGGGGAGCTCGTTCCAAAGGGCCGGAGCCGCCAGAGAGAAGGCCCTCCCTTGGGTAGTGGCCAGATGACATTGGCTAGTAGATGGAACCCGGAGGAGGCCAACCCTGTGTGATCTAATGGGTCTTTGGGAGGTAATTGGCAGAAGGCGGTCTCTCAAGTACCCAGGTCCAATACCATGAAGGGCTTTATAAGTGACGACTAGCGCCTTGAAGCGTATCCGGAGCCCAATCGGTAACCAGTGCAGCTCGCGGAGGATAGGTGTAACGTGGGTGTACCGAGGTGCACCCACAATCGCTCGCACTTGCTGCCTGCCCTGCTTCTTCTTTCCTCCTTCAATCAAGGATGGAGCTTGTTCACTCTCAAAACTTTCCTGCTCCTTCCTTCCTTCTTTCCCAAACCAAAAGCATTTGATCTCTTCTGCCTAAACATGAGCTGGCAAGGAAAGAAGCTCACCATAGGTTGATGGGGAAAGACTCGTCAAAGAGGGCTGAGACATTTGCCCTGCTGGGAATTTGGGGTGAGGTTAAGGGGTTGCAGTTCAGCCACCTAAATATGGGCAATGCTTGAGGAAATTGCATTGCGGAGGAAATGTTTGTTCGTTCACTCATTGACTCTCCACTACCCTGCTCCCAAGAGACATGGCGTACATCATAAGAGACACAATAAAAGCATAGAATAAAATGTACAGAACAGTATCATAAATTGCCAGAATTGTATTAATGTGGGTGTCTCCCAACTGATAACATAATAACCATGAAACGTTCTGAATGAATAGCTCCATTTTCATTCCCTTCCTAAGTAAAAGACGCTGTCCTGGAGAGCTAGAATCCAGCTTGCAGCTCTCCCATGTTTCCTGCACACGTCCTAGAAGAGTTACTGGAGGTTGGCTGTGATTCATCCCTGCCTTTGAGTGCCCCTCAAAACAACCATTCCCTCCTGATTCTACACACACACACACACACACACACACACACACACACACACACACACACTGTCAAGCGTAATCTTCCTTGTTTCAAACATATTCCACACAGGTCTTTTTTTTTTTTAACATGTTTTAAGCCGTTTTATTCATATACTTTTTTATTTTCCATTTTCATAAGATACAATCGCATGTATACTATACATAGCCAGTATCCTGTGATGTACCCGTGGTTCATCCATGAGGCCAATGTGGAGAAAAGACACGGACACGAGCTTTCTCGGGATGGAGCGACCCAGATTGGTATTAGTATTAAATAGTGATTACATCAGTTCCTCTTGTCATCAACGCCCAAAAAGATAAAAACCCATTATTAGCTCTTCTGCTCTCCATACACCTCTCTTTCTTCTACCTCTCTCCTACCTCCTTTCTTCCCTCCATCATCCTTTCCTACTCTACTTCCCCTTCCTTTCTCCTTCTCCTCTCTCTTCATTCCACTCCTCCTTATCCTCCTCATCTTCCCCCCTTACCCTCTTTCCTATCCCTCTCTTCCTATCTTTCTTCTCTCCTCTGTTTCCCACTCTTCCTCTCATTCACTTGGTGTATTTCAGCTTCTGAGCAAACTCCATTCTATGTTGATGGTATTTATACATATCAACATACTTAACATATCCTAGTTTTAAAGAAAAATAATCCAAAAAGATAAAAACCCATTATTAGCTCTTCCGCTCTCCATACACCTCTTTCTTCTACCTCTCTCCTACCTCCTTTCTTCCCTCCATCATCCTTTCCTACTCTACTTCCTCTTCCTTTCTCCTTCTCCTCTCTCTTCATTCCACTCCTCCTTATCCTCCTCATCTTCCCCCCTTACCCTCTCTCCTATCCCTCTCTTCCATCTCTCTTCTACCTTCTGTTTCCCATTCCTCCTCTCATTGGTGTATTTCCGCTTCCATATCAATATACTTAACATATCCTAGTTTTAAAGAAAAAATAAAAGACAGTATACATGTGCAATCATATTACATTAAAATCTAACACCCCTCGTCAAACCTAATATATATCCCTCCCTCCCCCCCAATCTCCCCCAGCCTTCCCTCCCCTAACCCTCACACAGGTCTTTAGAGTTCCTTGCAATGAAGAAAATTCTGCTTTTCACGTGGGATGCACCAGCTCTGGGCTGTAGCTGGAACTTTCTATGGTTTTTATGATTATGTGGTAAGCTAGAGGAAGAATCTTTAAATTCAAGATCATTGAATTGTTGGGATTCAAGTGATATACAGATTTAATAAATAAGGATATTTTATTTATGAAAAGTAATAAATAAAAGAATTTTATATTTATATTTTGCCTGATTGACTCTTGTTTTGCAAAGCAAAAGTTAAAATATTATGTAGGATATTACATAGATAAAAAGTGCAGAATGTCGACCTGTTTCTACACAACAGTAGGTGGGAGAAGGAAGGAAGGAAAGAAGGAAGGAAGGAAGGAAGGAAGGAAGGAAGGAAGGAAGGAAGGAAGGATCAAGAATCTGAATTCTGTCCCACTGCATATGTATGAACTTCCTCTGCTAGTTGTGCTCACAGGACCACAATGAAAAGTGAAATGTGATAGAGTGGATGGAGGGAGGAGTAGAAGGAAAGATAGGAAGGAGAGGAGAAAGGAGAGGAATAGGAGAAAGAGAAAGGCAGAGGAAGAATGGGAGGGAATGGTAAAGGGGAGGAAGGGGAAGAAGAGGGGAAGAAGAGGGGAAGGGTAAAGGGGAGGAAGGGGAAGGAGAGAAGGGAAAGGAGAGGAGGAAGGAAGGAAGGAGAGAAGAAAGAGAAGAAAGGGGGGTAGGAAGGAGGGAGGGAAGGAGGGAGGGAAGGAAGGAGGGAAGGAAGGAGGGAAGGAAGGAGAGAAGGAGAGAAGAAAGGAGGGAAGGAAGGAGAGAAGGAGAGAAGAAAGGAGGGAAGGAAGGAGGCAATGTAGGAGAGAAGGAAGGGGGGAAGGAAGGAGGAAAGGAAAGGGGAAAGGAAGGAGAGAAGGAGAAAAGAAAGGAGGGAAGGAAGGAAGGAGGGAAGGAAGGGGAGTAGGAGAGAAGAAACGAGGGAAGGAAGGAGGGAATGTAGGAGAGAAGGAAGGGGGAAGGAAGGAGGAAAGGAAGGGGAAAGGAAGGAGAGGAGGAGAAAAGAAAGGAGGGAAGGAAGGAAGGAAGGAGGGAGGGAAGGAGGGAGGGAAGGAAGGGGAGTAGGAGAGAAGAAACGAGGGAAGGAAAGAGGGAGGGAGGGAAGAAGAAGTAGGACTGTTGTAAGATAAGATGGATCTATGGGATGTTAAGAAAGCAATCTTCAAGTATATTGTCAACTGTAGGGAAAATTTGTTATAAATACATATTATTAATAACAGTTATGAGATCATATAATTGTGAATGTATATAGGAAATTGATAAAATAAAAAGGAAAAAAAGAAAAAAAAAGAAATGTGAAATGTGCCGTAATCATGGAATCTACACACAGCCAGTCTAAGCAAGTGAGCGATGGCTGTTTAGCCACAGAGCACCCCAGTTAAGGCTGGGTTGGACCACCTTTTAATGACCAGCAGGTCCCACTTCGGAGGAAGGAGCTTGAGTACAGAGGAGGAAGATAATTATCTAAAAAGTGGGCAGAGACGTATCAGACATAGTCAGTTCCTGGATTTCCTTTCTTTTCTCCTTTTTTTCTTCTTCTTTTCAGAGCTATATTAAGCCTCTTTTAGATGTGTTTCCTGTCAAGAAAAGCTTGAAAGGCTGCTTACAATTTTCAATAACTGCAGTCATAGCAGACTTCGGAAAAGTTGCCCAAATTGTATCTAGACCACATGGAAGCGAGGCCTTGGGCTGCTAATTTCTGAGCTACAAGAAATGTGAAATGACAATTATACAATCTCTGCATAAAAGGCTCAAGCTCTTCACACCTGTTACCTTCCCATTGTTGCCACAACCTTCTAAAGGAGGCAAGTAACGTTGCCAAATGATTTCTAATAGCTGGAGGTAAGAGAGCGGTTTGCTTGAGGCACCCAGCAAATTCAACAGAAGTAGTGAAGAATGAATCCAGCTTTCTTCTTCTAAAAGAAATTGATAAAGGCCAAATTATAGTCAATGGAAGTTTAACAGATTCCTTTCAAATAGAAAAAGGTACAAGACAGGGCTGTCCTTTGTCCCCACTACTGTTTGTTATAACTTTGGAAGTATTGTTGAATAAGATACGGGGCTTGGATGTTTTAAAAGGGATCAAGATCAGACAGCAAGAATACAGAGTCCGCGCCTTTGCGGATGACTTGGTCATAATATTGAAACAGCCGCAGGAATCCAGTAAGGTCTTAATGAATACGATTAATCAATATGGTCAAGTCTCTGGATTTAAAATTAATTTAGGAAAAACCAAAATATTAGCAATGAATATGAATACCAAACAGAAGGAAGAATTGGGAGCGATGTTAGGATGTGGGGTTGTTAAAAAAAAGTCAAATATCTTGGAGTTAATATTTTAACTTCAAATGGGAAATTATACAAGCATAATTATGAAGCAAAATACGGCTTTTCTTGGGGCTGCACTGCGATTTTTATTTTCGTGAAGCCTGTGCAGCTGTCTATACTTGGGGTCATTGTTGTGGATAATGCAGAGGAGAAGGCCTGACTGCAGTGCCCACATCAGTGCGTGCCACTTCCTTGTGTGTCTTCACTCTGAATATGCCAATAGCCAGGAGAAAAAATGGCCCTACATAGAGGGAGATTTCCATTTCTCCTTGCCTTTTTTCCACCTGCACCTCATAAAAGCTTTGTGGAGAAGTGTTTCCTTCTGAGCACAAAGCTCTGATGTATAAATCTCCACATAAAACAAGTGGACAACTTGAGATCTTCCAGTGTTGCTGAACTACAATTCCCATTACCCCTTACCATAGAGCAGTGGTTCCCCAAACTTGGCAACTTTAAGACTTGTGGACTTCAACTCCCAGAATTCTCCAGCCAGCTATGCTTTAAGACTTGTGGACTTCAACTCCCAGAATTCTCCAGCCAGCTATGCTTTAAGACTTGTGGACTTCAACTCCCAGAATTCTCCAGCCAGCTATGCTTTAAGACTTGTGGACTTCAACTCCCAGAATTCTCCAGCCAGCTATGCTTTAAGACTTGTGGACTTCAACTCCCAGAATTCTCCAGCCAGCTATGCTTTAAGACTTGTGGACTTCAACTCCCAGAATTCTCCAGCCAGCTATGCTTTAAGACTTGTGGACTTCAACTCCCAGAATTCTCCAGCCAGCTATGCTTTAAGACTTGTGGACTTCAACTCCCAGAATTCTCCAGCCAGCTATGCTTTAAGACTTGTGGACTTCAACTCCCAGAATTCTCCAGCCAGCTATGCTTTAAGACTTGTGGACTTCAACTCCCAGAATTCTCCAGCCAGCTATGCTTTAAGACTTGTGGACTTCAACTCCCAGAATTCTCCAGCCAGCTATGCTTTAAGACTTGTGGACTTCAACTCCCAGAATTCTCCAGCCAGCTATGCTTTAAGACTTGTGGACTTCAACTCCCAGAATTCTCCAGCCAGCATAGCTGGCTGGAGAATTCTGGGAGTTGAAGTCCGCAAGTCTTAAAGTTGCCAAGTTTGGGAACCACTGCCATAGACTGAATTATCTGGGTGGGGGGGGGGGTGCTGGAAGTTATAGTCTAGGCACATCTGGAGAGCCACAGGTCTCTCTCTCTCTATTGGAACAAACTCCAGTTCATGCGTAATCCGGCTACTCAGATTACCGCTTGGTGGATTCTCATCTCATCCCTTCCTGTTTATAAATATTGAGACAACTCACAGCATGCAGACCAGTGGGGCTACAAACGCAGGAACTAACTTGTTTCTGTTTTGCACAAGGTATTTTCTTCTACCCTCAAGCAAATCCTAGCAAAAAAAAATCAAAGAGGAAATTTAAGGAACTGTTCCTGCATCCTTCTCTGGCAAGTAGTGAGCAATGTGGCTGCCTTGACCCAGATGTTTGATCCATCTGCAGCATATCTTACTCAGGGAGCGCCTGCCCGCCCTTCGTTTGCCACCTACTGTCATCAGGGTGATGGAGTTCATCTATAGGTGTCCCTTCGTCCACTCCAAACTGAGATTAGGATTCTGTTCAGTCTAGTCTAAAGGGACGGATTTTTTTTTTCAAACGCAGTCCAAAATCCTGTGCAAGGGCGCCCCCTTGTGTGCATGTATGGGGAAGCAGGAGGGGACAAAAGAGTGTCTCCCACCCACCCTCCCAAGCGCTCCTTGGCGGAGGGGCTCCTGCATCCTAGCATTCGTATCCTTGCAAGGGGTGAGGAGAGGGTGAAAGATCAAGAAACAATAAAATGAGAGTAGCAGAATAAGTGACAGAAGGAAGGAAGCGTGTCAGACAAATGTTTTCCCTGTTGTATTTGTAATCCATGCTTTTTTTTTTAGCAAATATTACATGTCTTCTAAGCATCAAATGATGATACATTTGTAAGTAATGGATGGCAAGAATGGTGATGGTGGTGGTGAGTTTGTGTTTACTATTTTTCCCTTTATGCTTAGTTGAAATACGGTATTTGGGGCTCAACAGAAATAAGCAGGAAAAGGTTATGGAGAAGCATTTGTGAATACATTCACTAACCCGTGAATAGACCCACTGATGTCCTCTGAACCTGGTCTTGGTTTTCTTTCTTTCTTTCTTTCTTTCTTTCTTTCTTTCTTTCTTTCTTTCTTTCTTTCTTTCTTTCTTTCTTTCTTTCTTTCTTTCTTTCTTTCTTTCTTCCTTCCTTCCTTCCTTCTTTCTTTTTTCTTTCTTTCTTTTTTCTTTCTTTCTTTCTTTCCTTCTTTATTTTTTCTTTCTTTCTTTTTTCTTTCTTTCTTTTTTCTTTCTTTCTTTCCTTCCTTCCTTCCTTCTTTTTTTCTTTCTTCTTTCTTTCCTTCCTTCTTTCTTTTTTCTTTCTTTCTTTCCTTCCTTCTTTCTTTCTTTCTTTTTTCTTTCTTCTTTCTTTCCTTCCTTCCTTCTTTCTTTCTTTCTTTCTTTCTTTCCTTCTTTCATTCTTTCTTTTTTCTTTCTTTCTTTTTTCTTTCTTTTTTCTTTCCTTCCTTCCTTCTTTCTTTCTTTCTTTCTTTTTCTTTCTTTCTTTCTTTCTTTCCTTCTTTCTTTCTTTCTTTCTTTTCTTCCTTCTTTCTTTCTTTCTTTCTTTCTTCCTTTTTTCTTTCTTTCCATCTTTCTTTCCCTCTTTTTTCTTTCTTTCTTTTCTTCTTCTTTCTTTCTTTCCTTTCTTTCTTTCTTTCTTTTCTTTCTTCTTTTTTTCCTTCTTTCTTTCTTTTTTCTTTCTTTCTTTCTTTCTTTTTTCTTTCTTTCTTTCTTTCTTTCTTTCGATATATAGCTGCCCATCCTATGTACTTTAACCCCGGGTGGCTTACAAAGAGCAGGGAGTCTGGGAATTTGGGGTCCAGCACTATCACTATGATTATGGAGCGGAGAGGAGGCAGCCTTAGGCTACAGATAGGCAGCAGCACAAAGAATTTCCTAATATACATTTTCCTAATAGAGGACAAGACTAGGTGCACATCTGCAAAATGATTCTAGGAAATCAGTATATTTATTTCACAGGCCTGGACTGGTACCTTCACTATTATTTCACCACCACTCTAAGTCCTTCTCCTAACACCTCCGGCCCTCTGGAACGATCTCCCCATTGAGATCCGGACCCTTACTACCCTTCCGGCCTTCCACAAAACGACAAAAGACCTGGCTGTTCCAGCAGGCCTGGGGCTGTTGATTTTTCCAGCCCCATCTTAAGTCATGAATGTTGTCGAATTTTAATGTTGTTTGTATTTTCTGTATGTCCTCCCTTTCCCTTTTTTACCTGTAAGCCGCCCTGAGCCTTCCGAGATTGGGCGGCATACAAACCAAATAAATACAAATACAAATACTTCTGTGGCATTTCAAGACACACTGTGTGCAGTTGTAAGGAGAAGCATAATTCTGATTTCTCAGGGGAACAAAGTGGGATTCACAGGTGGCGTGGAAACCCTTGGCTCGCCAAAGAAGTCATGAGCTGAACTTATGCATGCATTACATTGACCGTGGCCATTTCTGGTCTCAATCTCTTCCATTTGTTGTATATGGCTGTCAAATACAAATCAGGGAACAAGCCGGACATCAGAAGCCGGACGAAGGCTCCTCTTTTCCTCCTCACAGGCAGAACACAGAGAGCAGAGGCCGTTTATTCAGCACATGGATTGATTGGTTGATTTGTTTTCTCAGACTCTTGTTTCATTTTGCTACAGCAGTCACTAAGATAAGAGGACAGACTCTTTAGATAATGCTCCCTACCAGGCTTCCTCGCCTTCCAGCATCAAGGAGCCAAGGCCTACGCTAGCGAAATAACAACCCACAAAGACTCCATTGTTATTTTAGGGAGAAACTGTCCACATGCGGCGCCTGGAAAGCCTCATTCAGAGTCCTGGGCAAAGATAAAGAAGGAAAACAACCTGATCTGAATCAAGGCATGTGAGGAACATCAGACGGGCCCTGGTTTTGCCGCAGACTTTTATCTTGGCATTCTCTTCTCCGAATGGCACAGGAGGCCTCGATGCAAGCCGGGGAAGATGAGCACAGCTGCCTGCCCACGTTCCCACCAACCGGAGCGGAGAGCTTCAAATAGGGACACTGTTGCTGGTGGCCTTAGGATAACTTTATCCTGCCTGGATTTGTCTCCTTCCCTGTTAAAGCTGCCCCGAGGGCGTTGCTTTAGCTCGCAGCAGGAAATTTGATAGTTTAGCAATATGTGATCGGAAGAAATATTTTCCTACCACCCTCCAGGCCTTCCGCAAAGCCCTTAAAACCTGGCTGTTCCGACAGGCCTGGGGCTAAAGAGCTTTTGCCCCCCTCCTCAAATAGCAATAGCAATAGCAATAGCAGTTAGACTTATATACCGCTTCATAGGGCTTTCAGCCCTCTCTAAGCGGTTTACAGAGTCAGCATATCGCCCCTAACAACAATCCAGGTCCTCATTTTACCCACCTCGGAAGGATGGAAGGCTGAGTCAACCTTGAGCCGGTGAGATTAGAACTGCTGAACTGCAGATAACAGTCAGCTGAAGTAGCCTGCAGTACTGCACCCTAACCATTGCGCCACCTCGGCTCAAATGGTATGGCTGTTGTGTGTTTTTAAATTGTGTATTGTTATGTTCGTCTTTTTTATCCCCTGTCTGTACCCCCTTCCCTGACTTGGATTGTGAGCCGCCCTGAGTCCCCTTCGGGGGGGAAAAGGGCGGCATATAAATGCAATAAATCCAATCCAATCCAAATCCTTTCGTCTATCCTGGCTTTCAGTTCTGTGATGAGAATAGGAGGGGAAAAAAAAATCTCCCTTTTTTTTCTTCTGCACCGTGTCTCTTCTTTCATTATGTGTCTGGGTCACGTTCCTCCCCACAGCCCGGCAAGAAATGCAAGATGGGGCAGGCAGCCCTTCCGATTCCAAGGGAAGGATTACCCGTCCTTGTTCATCCCTTGTTCCTGGAAACAAGGATCACCGTGGCTGATTGTGCCAGGAGAAATAGAAGGAAGAAGGGAGTGTGCAGGAGAAGAATGGCTTCTGCGGTCTCGGCTGTGTTGGGTCGAGAAAGAATATGGACACAATCGCAACATGTCCTTGCTCTTCTCACCGGAGCCCGTCGGAGACACCAAGAGAGGCTGATCCACAGCCAAGATTCAAATCTCCTTTTGATTTCTGGCGGGGAGGCTCTTTCTGAGCAAAGGCAGATCAGCTCCCTTCACCAGGTGCAGGTACTACACGAACGCACCTGCTGCTCTCCCTCCCCCCCCCCAACTGTACAGAGAGGCACCAATAGAAACACACCCCTGCACGTTTGTTTGGGGGGTGGGGGGGAGGAAGCAACAAAAATCTCACAAAGCACAAGAGAAATACCATCTGTGCTGGGAGGGAGAAGCGAAGCACGCAGCGCTCCTCCAAAAACCTGGAGCTGTGATTCGGCCGTGCGGGGAAAAGGGGGGGGGGGAGACAGTCTGAACGTATGAAAAGAGGTAGGGAGAAGAACCTTTGGCAGTTGTGAATCGGTGAATTATTAAGATCAAATTAGTTCCATTTATCAACTCGTCCAGCTGAGATATTGCTCACAAACGGTGTTTTTCCCTGGCCAGGCATCCTCGCTGCATCTGTGGCTGGTTGTGGTTTAATACAGATGCCAAACTCGTAATTCTAACGAAGGGTGACAGGGTCACCTTGAATCCCAGATGCTCACATTCTGACAGATGGTGCTGGCAAACCTGATTAGCTGCCACTGTGCCAGTGCCAATGCCACCTGCATCCCCATCTTCAGCATCCTCTACCTCCGTCACATGGCTACACACCCCAGCCACTTTGCGGTTTTCCCAGAGTAGTCATTATGTGGCCACTTCAAAGGTAGAGCGTTTGATAGGGAAGGAGAGGATCTCTGTGAATGGAAGGCTTCCAAGGCCAGGGGCGAGAAGTGCAGGAGAAGGCCAGCACCAAGGGCCTCGAATAATGGAAAGAGATGGACACTGGGAGATTGATAAGCCCGAATCATCAAATGAAGAAAAAAAATCACAAATACATGTAGCGGTTTGAGCCACAGGGACACCTCCAAGCAATCTATTTTTTTTTTTAAAAAAAATCTCTTTAATAAATTTTTATTTTAAACACATAAGCACATCAACAAAAACAAATGCATAACTTAAAAAACAACATAGGAACAGTAAGTTCCATCGTATATCACAGTGTTTCTCAACCTTGGCAACTTGAAGATGTCCGGACTTCAACTCCCAGAATTCCCCAGCCAGCGAATGCTGGCTGGGGAATTCTGGGAGTTGAAGTCCGGACATCTTCAAGTTGCCAAGGTTGAGAAACACTGGTATATCATACCGCAGTTTCGAATCGGTTTCTTTGCAGTTAGTGTTTTCCCTACTATACATTTCTATCTTTCATTCATAATCTCCTTATTCGTTATCCATTTTTATGTACATTTCTTTATTTATTTAAACTTAGCTACTTATGACCAAATATTATTTACCTATATTATGCTTTATATTTTCACTGTCATTTATTCTCTTACATACAGTTATAGATATACATTCACATAATTATTCTTTTTCTTTGCCATTCTTATATTATTATTATTATTCCATTTAAAAGGATATAAGGTATAGTTTGAAATGCTTTGTTTACCATCCTTCGCACCTGCTAAGATACCACCTTGTTTTCTCTTTCTTTTCTTTTCTCCTCCCCTTCATTCTCTACTTCCTTCCTTTCTCGTCTCCATCCCCTTTTTCCTTCCCTTACCTCTTCCCTACTCCTACCCTTTTTCTTCTCCTTCCTACCTTCTCTCCTTCTCTTTCTTTCTCTTCCTCCCTCCTCTTCTTCTTTTTCTCTCCCTTCCACCCACTTTCCCTTACCTCTTTCTTCTTCCCTTACCTCTCCTCCACACTTCTTCTTCCTCTCCTACTTTCTCTCCTTCCTTCTCGTCCTCTCTCTTCTACCCTCCACTCCTTTCCTTTCCTTCGTCCCTCCATTCTCTACTTCCTTCCTCCCCTCCTTTCCTTCCTTCCTTCTTCCCTTCCTTTCTTTTTCTATTGTTATAGGTGTCTCTTTCAGATCCCAGTTCATGTTTCTTGGGGATGGTATTTCCACACACCCATTTTTGTTTCATATCATTTCCTCCAAGCAATCTAAGATGAACATTTATCTTGAAAAGCAAACACAACAGAACAAAAAGGGGACAAATTATTTTAAAAGTTGCACCTTTACAATACACCTATTGCCTATCATAAATTATCAGACATTTCCCCCTGTGTGGTGCCCTTAGAGAAGGCACAGCAGTAACTAATGAATAATTTGCATAGCAGACTTTCTAAAACTATGAATGGACCCTTTTTCAATAAGACAATCGGATTTTTAAATCTCCTTCCCCAGACATGCAGGCTGTTTCTTCTTCAAAATCTCCTCAATCTACTTCTTCTTTATGGAGATGCACATATGATACCAGATCATTGTGATAGAAGTATCTATCTGAAGCCTGGCAAGAACAGGGAGCAAATGATTACAAGTCTATAATATCTGAATTTTCCAACTCTCATTTTTACTTAAACTCAAAATGGTCTAAATTTATATATAGCAAACAGTTACTGCAAATATCAGAAAGACCACTGAAATATTTTTATTCACAATGTCTGTTTTTTACTTTGTTTAGAATATAGAAAAGGAAGGAAGAAAATAGTGAATTCATAAAATCGCAAACCAATAAATATTTTACTAATTTACTAATTTAAAACATCAAACAATAATGAATAATCCATGAAGGAATGTTGACAGTTGCATTCTAGGTTGGATTCCTTAGTTTAGCATCTTTTGGTTTTTATGGCATCATTTTAATATATTGGGTTCATTTTGACTTTTAACATGTGGAATACAGGCTTTTCGGTGGATGCCAAAATCTCCCAAGTCTATGCATGGATGTGTGTGTGTGCGCACAGGCCCACATTCATATGTGAGTCTGTCTGTCTGTCTGTCTGTTATCACTTATGAGCCGTGGTTAGAGTGCAGTACTGCAGGCGACTTCAGCTGACTGCTTGCTGCAGTTCGGCAGTTCAAATCTGAGCAGGCTCAAGGTTGACTCAGCTTCCGTCCTTCCGAGGTTGGTAAAATGAGGACCCAGATTGTTTGGAGGCAATAGGCTGACTCCGTAAACTGCTTAGAGAGGGCTGTAAAGCACTGTGAAATGGTATATAAGTCTAAGTATTATGGCTATTGCCATTGCTATATATATCTGTTCTGACTCCCTTCTCCGTCCAGTAATGAAAGCCGAGACAAGCTTAACAGGAATGTACTTTAATAGCAAGAAGACAAAACCTTGGTGGCTGAAAGCCAAACATAACAAACAGATAAGGACCTTGGCAGCAACTCAGACAAACCTTGGCAGCAATCCAGCCTGCCAGGTTAGATACAAAAAGTTCTCTTTAGTCGATGTATTGATGTCTGAAAGAGGGGTGTGTTCACAACAGTCTTTTTATAGTCTGGAGAGGAGCCTAACGACCACCAGCTGAGTGCAATTACCCCCTGTACTTGCGTAACTGTTCCTGACGCCTATTAGCTCTTCGATTCTGGGCATCCAGGAACAACTCACTGCTGACTTCTGGATCACTCTCTCCCTTGTCTCTTCCCCACTGGTCCAAGGCTCAGGCACCACCTGGTGGCCAACCAGTCTCTCTGCGCCCTGCTTGGAGTCGGAACCCTGTCCAGGGTCCTCCACATCCTCCAGAACCGACTCATAGGGCCCCTCGCTGTCGGAGTCTGGTGGCAGCTCCAACGGCTCCTGCTGGGCCACAACATATATCTATCTCTATTTATCTATCACCTATCTATTTCTATCACTATTAAACAATTTGGGCTTTTGAGCTGACCCACAAAGTTCTTTGGTATGACACCTAGTGGCTAGCACTGTGGTTAGAGCATGAGCTACGTGCTGTTGCAGTAGGACACGTATACTTCGTTAGTTTACATGAACTTCTAATTCCATAATGTGGACTTAGTGTCCTGTTCTGACCCCCCTCTTCACTCGTTCACAAATGACAGCCAGACAGAACTTCAAAGGAAATATCTTTATCAGTCCCGGCTCACGCTGGCTGCGAGCCCAAAATAAACATAGATAAAAGTCTCTGGCAAAAAGTTACACAGCAAATGCAAAAACAAAACTCTTACAGCAAACCAGGTTTACAGAAAGCAAATCACTTATCCAAGTGCCTCTTTGAATCATGAACAAGAACTCAAACAAGAACGGAACTGAACTCACGAACTCTCTCTCTCTCTCTCTCTCTCTCTCCTTCTCCCTCCTGGGCTTAGGAACCCGCCTCTCCGCTCCTGGGCCGCAAAGCAGACGGGAGGCCGATACGCTCGGGCTTTGGTGCCTCAACTCGCCGAAGGAAGCTCGTCTCCTACGGCGACCCTGGATCGCTTTTTTCAATCCGGGTTTTTCAAAAATAAATAAATCAGGGAGGAGGGGCACAAAACGGAATAGCCAGGCAAAGCCCTTGCTTTGTGGGTAAGGATTTTGCGAGGAGCTCCCAAGCGGGGGAGAAGGAGCCTTGGGAAAGAAACAAGTTGGCTTCTCTGCTTTGCTTTCAAATGCACCCATAGGGGTGCGTTTCTCCGTTTTCTTCCTATCGCTGGTGCGAGGCTCTCGCTGGAGGCTGGATGGCCTTTCTGGGGCTTGTTATTTACACAACAACACACTATATCCCCTTCTATGGATCTCTCACTCCAAGTAGAGTCTTGCGCCCTGTGAGGGGGCCACCTCCGGCACTCCTCTGCCACCTTCCTTGCCTCTTAGCGCCCCCCTGCAACCCTCCTTGCCTCTTAGTGCCCCCTAAGTCATCCCACCGCCCCCCAGGGGGCGGTAGCACCAGGGGTGGGTTTCAACCGGTTTGCGGCGGTCCCCGCAAACTGGTTGGTCGACGAACCCAGAAGTAAGTAACTTCCGGGAACGGCGAAGGGCCCGCCCGCCCGCGCTCCTTACCCGGTTTTGACGAGTTCTGCGCTTCCACGCATGCGCAGGACGCATCCAGGAGCAGACGCTAGTACGCATGCGTGCACTGCGCGCGTGCACGAGGACGACGCCGGCCCTGTTCCAACCGAACCGGTTGGAACGGGACGAGAAACCCACCCTGGGTAGCGCCCACTTTGGGAACCACTGCTCTATAATATCAATCCAGACACATGGCTCTTCAGTCTCTACTTGAAAACTTCCAGTGAAGGAAACAGCATCTTGGCCAGAATGTGATGGCACAAGAGAGATGTGACACAAAGAAATACAATGCAAGTTGCGTTTCATGCCACTTCAGTCCCAAGCCGCAACCTACTTGTCAACCTAAGTTTATATCACTTTGAGAACTGGAGCGGAGCGATTTTTCATAGTGATTGACTTTGGGTACACAGTTTTAAAAAGCTGTCTCTCTTATCCCCAAGAAGTTTATGAACTCAGTCCCATCTCACACCTTTGCATTAAGGGAACAGTGGCCCTTACCACGCAAAAGGGACCCATACTTGCAATAGAGATCTGGGCAGTGTGATCCAGTTCTCTGGGCTTAGATTATAGTCCTGGGGATGCAGATATGAGGGCGATCTGGCTGCAACATCTGTCACCCCATTGTGTTTTTTTGTTTTTTGTTTTAATTTTTATTTTATCAATTTCATATATACATTCACAATTATATGATCTCATAACTGTTTATTAATAATATGTATTTATAACACTTTTTTCCCTACAGTTGACAATATACTTGAAGGTTGCTTTTTTATCATCCCATAGATCCATCTTATCTTACAACGGTCCTACTTCTTCTTCCCTCCCTCCCTCTTTCCTTCGCTCGTTTCTTCTCTCCTACTCCCCTTCCTTCCCTCCTTCCTTCCTTCCCTCCTTCCCCTTCCCTCCTTCCCCTTCCCTCCTTCTCTCCTTCCTTCCCTCCTTCCTTCCTTCCCTCCTTTCTTCTCTCCTTCACTCCTTCCTTTCCCCCTTCTTTTCCTCCTTCCTTCCCACCTTCCTTCTCTCCTACATTCCCTCCTTCCTTCCCTCCTTTCTTCTCTCCTTCCTTCCCTCCTTCCTTCCCTCCTTTCTTCTCTCCTTCTCTCCTTCCTTCCCTCCTTTCTTCTCTCCTACTCTTCTTCCTTCCCTCCTTCCTTCCTTCCCTCCTTCCCCTTCCCTCCTTCTCTCCTTCCTTCCCTCCTTCCTTCCCTCCTTTCTTCTCTCCTTCTCTCCTTCCTTCCCTCCTTCCTTCTCTCCTTCTCTCCTTCCTTCCCTCCTTCCTTCCCTCCTTCCTTCCCTCCTTCCTTCCTTCCCTCCTTTCTTCTCTCCTTCTCTCCTTCCTTTCCCCCTTCTTTTCCTCCTTCCTTCCCCCCTTCCTTCTCTCCTACATTCCCTCCTTCCTTCCCTCCTTTCTTCTCTCCTTCTCTCCTTCCTTCCCTCCTTCCTTCCCTCCTTTCTTCTCTCCTTCTCTCCTTCCTTCCCTCCTTTCTTCTCTCCTTCTCTCCTTCCTTCCCTCCTTGCTTCCCTCCCTCCTTCCCTCCCTCCTTCCTACCCCCCTTTTTCTCTTTCTTCTCTCCTTCCTTCCTTCCTTCCTCCTCTCCTTTCCCTTCTCTCCTTCCCCTTCCTCCCCTTTACCCTTCCCCTCTTCTTCCCATTCCTCCCCTGTCACCCCATTGATCGCCAGGGTTGATTCGGCTGATCTGGCTGGCTAGGCGGGTGTCCCCTTCCTCCCTCACCGCTCCATGTGCGTCCCTCCTGCGCTCAGTGGAAGAGGACGACCATCCCAAAAAGAAGGAGTGTACCGATCTTGGGTCAAGGGTCTACGATAGCTGTGCTCCCCTGCTAGAACCTCCAAAAAAACTCAAGGTCCTGAGGATGGGGGGGAGATTGTTTGATGAGAACAACAGGCAAATGACGCTGTGCAAAACCAACCTGATTTCCCAAGATATACAGAACCAGAATTGTTGCAATGCCTATACTTCTTTGCCTAGATCTTTCGGAGGCACTTTTGTCTCAACATACAAACAGCCAAAAGCCCCCTGTAATCAGAGGTGGGTTCCTACCAGTTCGCACCAGTTCGGTAGAACCGGTTCGTCAAATCTACCGAACCGGTTAGAAGAGGTTCCACCAGTGGACCCGGAAAGCAGGCCACACCTACAGAAGAGCTTCCAAAAATTTTTTGAAACCCACCACTGACACACACACACACACACACACACACACACACAGAATGACCTTGATTTCTAGAAAGGAATGTTTTTATTTTGTAAACAAACACATTCTACTCCTTACTATTCCCCCCATCCCAATTCCCCACTAATGAACAGCATAGTAAAGAGAGAGAGAGAGAGAGTGTGAGGCAGGCGAAAGATCTTAAAAGGAATATAACTGCAGGCCTGACAGATTCACCATCACGGAACTAGAAGATCTCCAAGGTCCCTTCCAACTCTGTTATTCTGTTTGTTGCGGGCAACTGTGATGACTTGTTGCATTGCATTGGTGTCTGCAGGGAGCAATTGATACTGGGAAGGGATGAACCTTCTTCTGCAGGCAAGTTGTGACTGGCAAAAGCTGGACACTTCCATCTTAGGTCAAAGATTCAAGCCATGGCACTTCTCCTTTGCTAGGTGCAGACCAGTGGTGGGTTTCAAAAAAAATTTTGGAAGCTCTTCTGTAGGTGTGGCCTGCTTTCTGGGTCCACTGGTGGAACCTCTTCTAACCGGTTCAATAGATTTGATGAACCGGTTCTACCAAACTGGTGCGGACCTGTAGGAACCCACCTCTGGTGCAGACAGGAGAACAAGCTATGACATGATGTTTTTCCAATCCTTCAATAGGAGTCCAGATTCAGCAGCATCCCAGAAGCCTCCGTGATCTGTTCCGTCTCTCACAAATCTGCACGCATCTAGCCATGGCAGAGTCATCCCACACTTCGTGTCACACTTAATTTTAATTATTAGGATCACCTGAGTCTGTAGGGAGAGACTCTAACCCACAGAACCCACAGGAATTAGATCTATTGCAATCTGTCTAATTCCCGCCTCTTGTGGACGAATGCGCAATAATGGACCCTTGGTATTAACAGTTCATTAAAAGATCTATTTTCCCCCAGGTGAGCCTTGGATTCAGGTCAGGTGATGGCTGACCCAAGTGAGCTATGTGGATGCTGTTTTGTTTTCAAGGGCTGTTTCTTCTCTCGTTCGTGTGTTGCCTTCCAAAGCAGGATTTGTGAAAGGCACAAAGAGATTCTAATCCCTGCCTACTCTTGGGAAGGATTGGCCATGTCTCGGGCTCTTGATATCTGAGTCTAGGACTAGGAAGCTCTGATTTCGCCGTGTCAACTGCCAGACAGATTTCTCCTCTGGTTCTGAGATCATTGCTCCCTTCCATCTTTGGGCTGCGTTGGGGTGTTATCCCTGGCATAATCCTTGACTGATTCATGGGTGAAATGTTTCATATTTCTGCTGAGTTCAATTCTTGTTATTCAAGCTGAAAATTCACAGGTAACATTGGCAGTTTCATGGGCCTCGTGGTTATAGCAATAGCAATAGCAGTTAGACTTATATACCGCTTCATAGGGCTTTCAGCCCTCTCTAAGCGGTTTACAGAGTCAGCATATCGCCCCCAACAATCCGGGTCCTCATTTTAGCCACCTCGGAAGGATGGAAGGTTGAGTCAACCTTGAGCCTGGTGGGATTTGAACAGCCGAACTGCAGAACTGCATTCAGCTGAAGTAGCCTGCAGTGCTGCATTTAACCCCTGCGCCACCTCGGCTTATGTATCTCCTTTCCTCCCTAGTGAAACCAGAGAATTTGCCTACACCTACAAATATCCATAAACATCCATAAAAAATCAATTCTTCATCTCAGTAGTTTCGTAGCCAGGATAACCAAGAGTCCCATGAACTGAAGTTAGCACATCAATTTATCTGGCTAGAATCCTTTGGATTATGAGGCTGAGTTTCCACCTGTGGTGCTTAGCTGAAACAGAACTTTTTTTTTCTTCAAAATACACACAAGTATCCTATATTATGATCATGTGCATTAATCTTCATCGGCCTCTGTACTGAAGCCATGCTCCGAGAAGGGCCTCCAGGTTCCACCATCAGACTGGAGAAGAAAGTATAGTCCTCTGCCACCAAAATAGTCTGTTGAAAGAAAGACCAGCTGCTTTTTCTCCTAGATTGGCAAAGGTTTCCTGGTCCATCTCCGAAAACATCTCATTATGTGATAGGGGATGAGATGAGAAACAGGAGCAGGTTTTGGCTCCCTGGCATCACTTAGCAGATGTCTTACATGCAACATTATTATTAGTAGACATCAAAGCTAGCTCTCGGGGAGATTAATGGATCAAACAGTCACATCAGCTGCTACTCCAAACAGTTGGCTTCACTGGGTGGAGATGTGGGACGTGGCAAGCCGGAGAATGCTTCCAAAGGGCAACATGGCCTGAATGGAGCCAGACACCCACCTTCGCTGCAATGACTTAACAGCTGCCAGGAGTCCTGGGCGCAGATCAAACCTTGTTCTTGGTGCACTGATAAACAGAAATAATATCATTTACAACTTGGCTATGCATAGGAGAGTGTTTCTCAACCTTGTCAACTTGAAGATGTCTGGACTTCAACTCCCAGAATTCCCCAGCCAGCGAACGCTGGCTAGGGAATTCTGGGAGTTGAAGTCCAGACATCTTCAAGTTGACAAAGTTGAGAAACACTGGCATAGGATTACATAATACATTTCAGCTTTGTCTTCTTATATCAAGGATGTTAAGTATTCATCTTTAGAGGTAAGGATGGACGGGAAGCCAGCCTGGCCACCGGTATCCACATTTCCATCAAAGGGATCAACTTTCGAATGCAACAGAAAATTGCATCTTCCAAACGTTTAAGAAACCCCCCACAGCTTCCTAATCTTTCTTTTTTCAGACAAAATGTAACATGTGTTTAGGAGTAAATACTTTGAAATATTTGTGGGCTCCTAAGTCCAGTTTCTTACTAAAATACCATTAATTAAACATGTAGAATCTAATTCAGGAAGAATACTTCAGATAGTATGAGAGTTTTAAATAATATTGCTCAACAGCATCATGGAATGAATTTTGGACTTCTTTATGCCGCCTTCTACAATAAAAAAAAGTTATTCGTGTAAATACTTCCGTGCTGAAAATTGTGTAATTCATAATGTGCATGTATGGGGAGGGGGGTTGGGAATCATTAAAAAAAACTGAAGTAGCTCAGTTGTGCCCCCTTGAGTATCTGCTGAATTGACACTATAACTAGGGAAATTGAATAGACCAAGTGTCAACAGATTACAGAACAGCAGAGTTGGAAGGGACCTTGGAGGTCTTCTAGTCTAGTCCATTCCACTGGTTAATTGTTCTCATTGTCAGGAAATTTCTTCTTACTTCTAGGTTGGATCTGTCTTTAATAAGTTTCCATCCATTACTTCTTGTCTTGTCCTCAGATGTTTTAGAAAATAGATTCCCCTCTTCTCTGTGATATAGCAATAGCAATAGCAGTTAGACTTATATACCGCTTCATAGGGCTTTCAGCCCTCTCTAAGCGGTTTACAGAGTCAGCATATCGCCCCCAACAATCCGGGTCCTCATTTTACCCACCTGGGAAGGATGGAAGGCTGAGTCAACCTTGAGCCGGTGAGATTAGAACCGCTGCAGATAGCAGTCAGCTGAAGTGGCCTGCAGTACTGCACCCTAACCACTGCGCCACCTCGGCTCTTTCATAGAATAGACTGTGTTGAAGTTGAAGTCCGGATATCTTCAAGTTGTCAAGGTTGAGAAACACTGATATAGCATGAATGTAGCCAGCCAGGAGTTTACAGTGTGACCACTGGTAATTTTTTGTGATGCTCAAGAGGCATGTTGTCAGTTTGAACAGAAGCATTTTAAACAAAAGAACACAGTTACAAATATTAACCTTGACAATATAAAATGTGTGTTGTGGTGCGCCAGTGGAAATAGCAATAGCAGTTAGACTTATATACCGCTTCATAGGGCTTCCAGCCCTCTCTAAGCGGTTTACAGAGTCAGCATATTGCCCCCAACAACAATCCGGGTCCTCATTTTACCCACCTCGGAAGGATGGAAGGCTGAGTCAACCCTGAGCCGGTGAGATTCGAACCGCAGAACTGCAGAACTGCAGTCAGCTGAAGTAGCCTGCAGTGCTGCATTTAACCACTGCGCCACCTCGGCTCTTATATCACCTACCACTGAGATCTGTTAGCCTAGATGGACTTCCGTGAAGATGGCGGACTGAATAGACAGTCAGGGAGGGATGCAATTTGTTCATGATTGAAGAAGCCGCTATTTCAAAATTTATCTTTCAAACGGGCAGTGAGTTGTGCGTTTCACTTCTTAATCACCTCCAATTCTTTTCTAAGTTAAATTAAAAGAGGCTGTCTTTAGTCCCAGCTTGCTACACCTTTTTGAAGACTTGTGCCATTTTTTTAGGGGTTTCTTTTCTGCTAAATAACATGGAGGAAGACTCCTAAGGCAAGCCAAACTAAGGAAGTATGGAGCAAAAAAAGAAAAAAAGCTGAACGAGAAACATAAAGACTGAAAGCTATGATTTTAGTTTATTATTGTAGTAACTTGTAGCTTGGTCTTTTTCTCTGTGGTTGGTTAAATTTTTCTGATCCTGATTAAAGAGGGAGCCAAGATGGAGAAGCAAATTATTAGAAATATGTTTGAAAGGTCTCTAAAGAATATCCACCAATGTGTTGACCAGCTGTGCTCCAAGGATGATATAAAAAAAAATCCTCTGAAATGACTTTAGAGATGCAAATATGTGGAGAAAGTTACCAAACTACCGAGGCAACTTCACAAGTAGCTGAAAATGCAGGAGAGTTCATTGCAATTTTGGAAAAAAATACCTGATACTAACTTTTATTATTATGATGGTTTAAATATCAACCTCTCAAAGCTCTCTTCTGAAAGAAGAACACCAAGAAAAAAGACAAATTCAGAACTTTTTCTTTAAGGACATTAACAAGGTTGAAAAATCTGTGATAAAAAGAGAGGCTTATGACTTTCCAGAGAAGAAAAAGATTTTATTCCATGAAGACAAGCTGGAAGGAGTGATTTAAATTTAATGAATTAAATTTGGATCTAGGATGGATCTTTCTTTGTTTGATATTTGCAATTGAAAGAAAGTGTGTGTGTGTGTGTTTGTGTGTGTGTGTTGTCGAAGTAATTCCTAAAGTATGCAAATGTTATTGAAAATGTATTTGAGAGTACCTGTATTAAGAGAAAGTTAAAGAATACCATGTCCTAGTTTAAAGAAAAAGTTTGCGTTTTAAAAAGGATGTTAAATATTTTATTCTATAAGGATAGTTTGGAGAAAGGATCTAAATTTAATATTGAAGTTCAAAGCCTTATCTTAAGAAGCTAAAGAAGATGCATTAGAGAGTTTTGATTTTAGAAGAAAGTGTAAAGTACTGTGCTAAGAAGAGTTGGAAGTCAATGCCTTTTTTTTCTTTTTTTCCTCTTGTACCTCACACTTCCTTTCCCCCTCTCCTTTTCCTTCTCTTAATTTCCTATTTCTATTTTTTATTTGTATTGTGTATAATCAAATAAATAAATATTGAGATTTGTTGGCCAAAGGTACTATATGTAGTGCTCTACTACAGTGTTTCTCAACCTTGGCAACTTGAAGATGTCTGGACTTCAACTCCCAGAATTCCCCAGCCAGCGAATGCTGGCTGGGGAATTCTGGGAGTTGAAGTCCAGACATCTTCAAGTTGCCAAGGTTGAGAAACACTGCTCTACTATGTCTAGTTCTAGTGAGAGCGGAGGGAAAGGGGGAAGGAGGGAGGGAGAGAGAAAGAGAGATATGATAGGTAGGTAGGTAGGTAAATAAAGAATAGATATTATACTTACATAACTATTGTGGCGCAGTGGTTAGGGTGCAGTACTGCAGGCTACTTCAGCTGACTGCTATCTGCAGTTCGGCAATTCAAGTTTCACCGGCTCAAGGTTGACTCAGCCTTCCATCCTTTCAAGGTTGGTAAAATAAGAACCCAGATGGTTGGGGGCAATAGGCTGGCTTACTTACTTACTTACTTACTTACTTACTTACTTACTTACTTACTTACTTACTTACTTACTTGTTCTGTCCCCCCTTCATGGCTCTTAACAAACGCAGGCAGACAAAACTTAAAAGGAAGTCTTTCTTTATCAGTTCTCAGTTCAAACTGGCTTCGAGCCCAAAAATAACATAAACACAAGTCTCCGACAAGAATGCAAAGCAAAACTCTTACATCAATGCACTTTTTCCAAAGTCTCCACGAATCAGGGTTTACATGAAACACCAAAGCACTTATCCAAGTGTAACAAGCAATGTTGTACAAACCAAGGCACGCATGAAGGAACATAAGTTGACTCCTGCAACTAGGGTGTGGCAGCATCCGTCCTTTTATCTCCAAACTTGCTTCTAACCAGCCCCAGCTGCATAATGAATCTTGTATCCTGAAAAGACTCTCAGCAGACACCTGCTGAGTCACAACACTTACTTACTTACTTACTTACTTACTTACTTACTTACTTACTTACTTACTTACAATAACTACTTACTTATTGCTATTGCTATCGTGCTAACTTATTTTGTATGTGTCCCATATTTCATTATACTTATCCTTTCAAAGTTTATACATACACAGGCAATCCACCAGAGTCATTTCATCAGAAAGATGAGTAGCATATAAATTTAACAAATAAATAAGAAAATCTACTCACAAATATAAATGTAAGCAGGTCTTCGTAAAGTAAATAGGACTTACATTTACCCTTCCAATCCTGCAGTATATCAGTATTCTGGCTATTGTAAGAGAACATAGAATCTATTCACACTATCCAGTTGCCAAATTCCATCTACTTGGGATGTAATTCAAAAAGAATATTATCCTTCAAAAATTGTAGCTTTTGTCACATAGTTACACGTATATAGTTCACTATAAAAAATTTGTAAGTATACGTTATAAAAAAGAGGTTTTAAAGAACCGTTGTTCTTATTAGATTTCTAGTAAAATGCTATCCTATTTCTATACAAATATAATGGAGTCCAATACATTCTAAATACTACTTTTTGTTGTATAAATCAGGATTGCATTAGAATTGATAATGTAATCATTCACTTTGGTGGAAAGATGGAGGACCAGGTCCTTTAAGACCCAGGCATTGCTCTCTGCAAGAGAGTCTATGGGGAGCCACGGGCCTTTAACAATTCAATGAATTGCTTTCCTGTGTCACATTAACTCCTCTCATTCATATTGCATGCTTCTCATCCACTCTTTCAGACGGAGTGGATCTGCATAATTGAGAGAAGGGTAAGTGTTCTGTCCCCCCCCCCTTCATGGCTCGTTAACAAACGCAGGCAGGCAACTTAAAAGGAACTTTTCTTTGTCAGTTCACAGTTCAAACTGGCTTCGAGCCCCCAGAAATAACACAAATACCAGTCTCTGATAAGAATTCAAAACAAAAACTCTTACAAGCAAATGCACTCCTTCCGAAGTCTTCACGAATCAGGGTTACAGGGAACACCAAAGCACTTATCCAAGTGTAACCATGATTAATCAGCAAGCAATGTTGTACAAACCAAGGCACGCACGAAGGAACGACATTGACTCCAGCAACTCGACATGTATGGTTGTGCGACTGTTGTCTACTTTTATTATCTGTATTTTGTCTTTTATGTTCCCCTTTTTTTTCCCCCTTGAATTGTTCGCCGCCCTGAGTCCTCCCGGAGAAGGGCGGCATACAAATAATAAAATACAAATACAAACTAGGGCGTGGCAGCATCCGTCCTTTTATCTCCAAACCTGCCTCCCACAAGGCCCAGCTGCATACTGAATTTTGTATCCCGAAAAGACTCTCAGCAGAACTGCTGAGTCACAACAGGTAAGTATGGCTTTGTCCTTGCAGAATGAAAGGTCTGCTGGAATCCATGGCAGATTTTGCAACAGCCATCACAACAGTGATGTGCGGTGGGGTTTACGGTTGGTGAGGTAAGAGCACGGCGACAGCAAGAAGCAGCGTCCCCGCCACTGTCCTTGACAGAGGCGTCTCGCATCTATGTCCGCCTCTGTCGGACACAGCGGTGGGGACGGAGGAGGCGGGAGGTGAGGCGGGAGCCGGCAAAGAAAGGGGAGAGGAGGAGGAGGAAAGGGAGAGGGGAGCAGGATGGGGCTCCCGGTGGGCGGGAGGAGAAAGGGAAGGGGGGCACAGCAGGCAAAAGAAAGAAAGCGCCAGCCCGCCAGAAAAGGCGGGTAAAAGACCCTCCTCTGCTGGCGGGCTGCCCCTCTCTTCTCAAACAAGGCTGCCCTCCCTGCCTCTCCCCCTTCCCTCTCTTCTCAAACAAACTCTCTCTCAAATTTAGAGCGAGTTTGTTTGAGTGAAGTGAAGAAACACACACACACACGCGCACACACAGATTACTCACAATAAAAAATTACTTACAAATTACAATAATTTTGAATTCCTCCCCCCCTCCCTTCGTCCGACCCACATACCTTTTCCAGCTGTGTCACGGAGGATTTCAACTCTCCTCTTGTCCGCCATGATGAAAATGTAAAAAAGGCGAAAAGAAAACGGCAAAAGCTACTGCTGCCAGAGCAGGAGGAGGCGAGAGAACCACGTGCCTCCTTTGCATAAGGAGTTTTTTGCCTTTTAACCCTTGCTTAACTCTGCTCAAGTGATCATAAAGATAGACTAAAGGAGGCACGTGGTTCTCTCGCCTCCTCCTGCAGTTAAGCACTACGCAGAGTCATCCACTGTGACTCTGGCAGCAACTACCTCTGCCTTTTTCCTTTTAATTTTTCTTTTCATGATGACAGTGGTGAGGCCCTGCCTCCCCTCCCCCCCTGACTGCACGTCCCTGCATCAAAATTACCGAGTTAGATATTCTAAGGCACCAGAAGTTTCCATGATTCTGTTTGTTGTTGACAGAGAGAAACGTACTGCAAATGTTCACCATTTTCATTCTTATCATTTCCATTTATCCCAATCTGGAATGTTAGTTTACAAAATTCAATGATAAAAACCATCAGTCTTTCGGATGGCCCCGCTTTTACATTTATATGGAAAAGCCAGGGTCCCCACTATACATACCGTTGCAGTCAAAGTGATGCATGAATGGAACAATAGCAATAGCAATAGCAATAGTTAGACTTATATACCGCTTCATAGGGCTTTCAGCCCTCTCTAAGCGGTTTACAGAGTCAGCATATCGCCCCCAACAACAATCCGGATCCTCATTTCACCCACCTCGGAAGGATGGAAGGCTGAGTCAACCTTTGAGCCGGTGAGATTTGAACAGCCGAACTGCCGAACTAGCAGTCAGCTGAAGTAGCCTGCAGTGCTGCATTTAACCACTGTGCCACCTTGGACATGGAACATGTCAACCTCTTCCCACTACTGGCCCACTGAAATGCATCCCACAACCATGTTTTCCAGCTTCAGTTCAGGGCAGGGGCTGGGAGGGGAAGTCAAAATGTGCGTGTGGACAGACATCAGGTGCAATGGGCAGCTCCTCATGGCACCACCCCCAGTTTGAAGATGAACGTTGGTCTCCTATCTGCCTCCACTGCAGCCACAATCCCACATCGCCAAACAGGCCCTCCCCATATGCGCCTCCACCCGACCCAATACCAATGGTTTCTTCATTCAGAAACCGCCCCTCTTTTTATTTCCCACATCCCAAACATCTCTTGCACTTGTTTTCCCTTGCAATGTGATGTTCTTTGCGTATTGGGGAGGGGGATGGTTCCACCACAAAACCGCACTCGACTAAACCGCGTCCGACTAAACCGCGTCGCTGACGTCATCAACAGGGTGACAACAGCGCAGAGACAGAAGCACGCTGTAAACCCTAAACCTAAAATTAACCCCTAAACCTAAACCTAACCCCCCTAAACCTAATCCTAAACCTAACCCTAAACCTAACCCTTAACCTAACCCTTAACCTAACCCTAACCCTTAACCTAACCCTTAACCTAACCCTAAACCTAACCCTTAACCTAACCCTAACCCTAACCCTAACCCTTAATCTAACCCTAAAGCTAACCCTTACCTTAAGTGGAATCGGCTTTCTTTCAAAGCGCTATTTAAAGCGCCCTTCTTTCTCCGCGCTGGCTGTTGTCGCCCTGTTGATGACGTCAGCGACGCGGCTTAATCGGGCGCGCTTTAGTCGAGCGCGGTTTTGACGGGTCACGGGGGGGGGGGATATCTTGAAAGCTACCTTGAAAAGAGAGGTGAAGGGTGAGATGCTGGATCTCAATCCCAATTTTTTTTCTCCCCGCCCCCCAGTCAAAGGGTTGCCCCCAACCAAACAAAACTTCCCAAGACAAACAAGCATGCAAAGCAAAATTATTTAAAGATGCAGCAAAGGCGCCAAACGAGAGAGATCCACAGACCTCTGGAAACAATGACAAGCGTCTCCATGATCCTTTGATATTGTCTGGGTGGAAGGCCGCGAGAGTGGGAAGGGTCCGGGTCTCTGGGGGTAGATCGTTCCATAGGGCCGGAGCAGCTACAGAGAAGGCCCTCCCCCGAGGAGCAGCCAAACAACATTGGTTGATGGCACCTGGAGAAGACCTAAACTGTGAGATCTTATTGGTCGCTGGGAGGTGTGTGGCAGAAGACCGGTCCCGTAGGTATCCAGGCCCTAAGCCATGCAGGGCTTTAAAGGTAAATTTATTTATTTGGGGGTCCTTTTGTACCCTTCTTCTGCATACTTGTGCCATTTTTTTTTTTACATCTCCTTTCTCCAGCACATGGTTGCCTTTATTGTCTTTCCGCACGCTCATCTTTGTATAGAGGTTTTCCTTGGTTTCTGGGATTTTCTTAAATAAACATCTTGATCGTTGCTCTGACTTTCCATATACGTGATGCAAGAGTATTGGCAATGACAGTGGCACCACAGGGTACCTTTTATATTTAATGTTACCCAATTGGGCCCCATCCTACCCCATATTGTCATCTCAAATGGTTTGGGTTGTGTCACTGTGTTGTTTGGGGGAATCTCCCGTGTCTGCCTGTCTTGCTTGCAAAAGCTATGCTATATATTGGATCCAATTGTTTGGCAAGGGGATTTTCACTCTGCCAAATCTGGATGGGGGGGTATGAGAGACCTTTTAAAGAAAACTAAACCAAACCCCCCACCCCCAAATTGGTTAAACCAGAGACAAGCGAGTTATGCTGTCTAGGAAGGGATTCCAGTGCCACAAATATTGCCCAACTAAAATATCTCAGCTCTGCAGTGGTCCAGAAGCTGAGCTGGCAAGAGCTATAGTTCTGTAACTGTTCCAGTTTCCCAACTATTGTTCTCAGCTGCCTTCCCTCGCCTTCATCAACGCATGTTGGGTTTAATACAAGTCAGTAAAAATACTGTCTGGGGAATGGACGGTGAGCAAGAATTTGACCAGTCAAAGGGAGAGAGTTTCTCCCTGGGTCTCTCTCTTCTCAAAGCCAGAAATTCTTCCCCCCAGCACTTCTCAGGCATCAAGGTCAGGGAAGCTGTTGGCTACAATTTTCCCTAGTGGTTGCAGCCGACGTATGCCTGCCCAGCACGTGCAAGATTGCAAAAACTGCCCCCCTGTCTTTGGGAATGAGTGGGGAACAGCGGGATTGCCCCCCGAAGTCAGTGTGAGTAACAGGTCCCCAGGGGGATAAAGGCTTCTCCGCCTTTCTGGAAACGTTAGCGAGGAACCGGGATCAGAGGAGGTTGGCTGGTTATTGCAAGTCAGATGGGTTTGGGGTATTTAAGCACCCGAGTCTCGTGTCTGTAGCAAATGGGAAGCCAAGCAAGTTGTAATATAAAAGAAGGCCGGCATCTCCAACCAGATGGGTGCAAACAGATTGCCTGTAAATATGGATCTATCTTCCAGCCAGATCTTTAGAGAGTGGCAGCCAAGGCAGGAGGGGGGGGGGGGAATAAGGAGAAGAATGAGGGAAGGAGTCCTTTAGTATCGCGCCCTCTTTATAAAAAAGCTTTAATTCTGGGAGAGCAAATGCTTCAGAATTAATGCTGGAGGGAGCACAGTCCCTTCGACGGTTGATTTGAGATAAACAACGGAGGAGGTGGAGAGGGGCCAAGTCCCATCTTTTAAAACGGGCAAGTTTTTGTTTACTGGGAATTCGACTCTTGCTTTCATTTCCTCTGGCAGAAAAGCAAACAGATGCTCAGCCCTGAAGGGGTTGCCCCAGAATCCTCAAAGAAGGACGCCCTCACCAGTGGTAGGTGCACCAGGTCAGCAATGGTAAAGTTGGAAGACCTTCTGAGGGCCCTTCTCAACGGACACGGAAAGGGACCGACGGATGCTCTTCTCTTGAGGCCAATGAATTGGCTACCAGACAGGAGCCCTTATCGCAGGGGCTGCGTTATGAGCCGAGATGGCGCAGTGGTTAGGGTGCAGCACTGCAGGCCACTTCAGCTGACTGCTATCTGCAGTTCAGCGGTTCTAATCTCACCGGCTCAGGGTTGACTCAGCCTTCCATCCTTCCGAGGTGGGTGAAATGAGGACCCAGACTGTGGGGGCGATATGCTGACTCTGTAAACCACTTAGAGAGGGCTGAAAGCCCTATGAAGCGGTATAGAAGTCTAACTGCTATTGCTATCTATCTATCTATCTATCTATCTATCATCTATCTATCTATCTATCTATCTATCTATCTATCTATCTATCTATCTATCTATCTCTATTTCTCTGTCTGTCTGTCCATCCATCCATCCATCCATCCATCCATCCATATCTCTTATCTATCTATCTAGAACCGAGATGGCGCAGTAGTTAGAGTGCAGTACTGCAGGCCACTTCAGCTGACTGTTATCTGCAGTTCGGCTGTTCAAATCTCACCGGCTCAAGGTTGACTCAGCCTTCCATCCTTCCGAGGTGGGTGAAATGAGGACCTGGATTGTTGTTGGGGGTGATATGCTGACTCTGTAACCCGCTTAGAGAGGGCTGAAAGCCCTATGAAGCGGTATATAACTCTAACTGCTATTGCTATTGCTAATCTCACCGGCTCAGGGTTGACTCAGCCTTCCATCCTTCCGAGGTGGGTAAAATGAGAACCCGGATTGTTGTTGGGGGCAATATGCTGACTCTGTAACCCGCTTAGAGAGGGCTGAAAGCCCTATGAAGCGGTATATAAGTCTAACTGCTATTGCTATTGCTATTTCAGCCCATCTGCCTCCCCCGTTGCAACTTGTTCTGCTAACACACACAACTCCCAAGAGACATCCAGCGGCTAATTCCCTGCACTGCAAGATACCCTCCCTGGAATGGTTGTTCCCAGGGGACTCTGCTCCTCTTGGTGCATCTGTGGTGTCTCTTGCCCCCTTTTCTGCCAGGGTGTCAGCAGGGATGCAGGGTAGGAAGCTGAAAAGGTCAGGGGCAGCATGGCAGAGAGGATGAGCCGAGGTGGTGCAGTGGTTAGAGTGCTGTACTGCAGGCCACTTCAGCTGACTGTTATCTGCAGTTCAGCGGTTCTAATCTCACCGGCTCAAGGTTGACTCAGCCTTCCATCCTTCCAAGGTGGGTGAAATGAGGACCCAGATTGTGGGGGCAATATGCTGGCTCTGTAAACCGCTTAGAGAGGGCTGAAAGGCCTATGAAGCGGTATATAAGTCTAACTGCTATTGCTATTGCTATTGCTATTGCTATCTATCTATCTATCTATCTATCTATCTATCTATCTATCTATCATGTATGTATCTATCTATCTATCCATCTATCTATCTATCTCTATATCTCTGTGTCTGTCCGTCCATCCATCCATCCATCCATCCATATCTCTTATCTATCTATCTCTATCTATCTATCTATCTATCTATCTATCTATCTATCTATCTATCTATCTATCTATCTATCAAGGTTGACTCAGCCTTCCATCCTTCCAAGGTGGGTGAAATGAGGACCCAGATTGTGGGGGCAATATGCTGGCTCTGTAAACCGCTTAGAGAGGGCTGAAAGGCCTATGAAGCGGTATATAAGTCTAACTGCTATTGCTATTGCTATTGCTATCTATCTATCTATCTATCTATCTATCTATCTATCTATCTATCATGTTTGTATCTATCTATCTATCCATCTATCTATCTATCTCTATATCTCTGTCTGTCTGTCCGTCCATCCATCCATCCATCCATCCATATCTCTTATCTATCTATCTCTATCTATCTATCTATCTATCTATCTATCTATCTATCTATCTATCTATCTATCATCTATCTATCTATCATCTATCTATCTTATCTTATCTAATCTTATCTATCTATCTCTATCTATCTCTATCTATTTATCTATCTATCATCTATCTATCTATCTATCTATCTATCTATCTATCTATCTATCTATCTATCTATCTATCTATCTATCTATCTAGAGCCGAGGTGGCGCAGTGGTTAGGGTGCAGTACTGCAGGTCACTTCAGCTGACTGTTATCTGCAGTTCAGAGGTTCTAATCTCACCGGCTCAAGGTTGACTCAGCCTTCCATCCTTCCGAGGTGGGTGAAATGAGGACCTAGACTGTGGGGGCGATATGCTGACTCTGTAAACCGCTTAGAGAGGGCTGAAAGCCCTATGAAGCGGGATATAAGTCTAACTGCTATTGCTATGAGCAGGTTGATGGTTGTCCTTTGGACAAAGATGGATCCCTGGGAAGGAGGAGTGATGTCACTGAAAAAGGAGTCCTTCCAACTTCTTTCCTTTTTAGCATGGGATTAGCTAGATGGGTTCTTTAATATGAGAAAGATTTTTATCAGAAGAAAGGAAAGAAAAATCATACTTATTCTTAGTTATGCTCATTACAAAATAAAACAAATCCACTCTTGCTATAAAACATACAGACGTCTCTGCTCCAAACTGTTAGTTCACACTTATAAGTGTTGGGATGCTGTAAAAAAAATCACCACTTTCCAGTGCACTTAAATACACGCATATAGATAACTTGTTGGGTGACAACAGGGAGGGATAGAAAAATTAGGAGGAATATTATCTGGATTTTAGATCTGGCCAAAACATATGCCAAAATTTCACTGCCAGTGTCAGGAAAATTCAAGAAATAGTTGATTGACTTGATTTTATTTTATTTGATTTACATATGTGTCCATCTTGAACAACAAAATTCTGGGCAGCTCACAACAACAATAAAACCAGAAAACAATAACACCAAGAAGTTGGCATCTCCACTCTCCTTCTCCAATCCATCCACTGAGACTCCAACATCATCCTATCTTAAAGTTTGGAATTCATTAAGTCCCAGATGGGCTTAAACTTCTAGAAGAGTAGAGAGCAGGAACAGATTCCTAGGGATGGCAAAATGGAAGTAAATAATCCTGTACCCACCTTTCTGCTGATGTCATTAGTAGCCTTATTTTTAGCTCTCAAACATAAAATCACAGCCATCGTACAGTAGTATATGACACACACACACAGACACAAACACACACACACACACACACACACAGCAGCTTAACAGTTGCCCACCTCTCTGTGTATTTCTAGAAAGAAGTGTAGCTGTGGTTAGTCGGAGATGGACTGGGTCAATCCTTCAAATTTAGAAATCCCCATGAACCATGAAGGAAATCAGAACATAAACCCAATAAACAAGTATAAACTTAAAATGAGAAAAAAGTGAAGAGTCTCCTCACTTAGCAAACACAATTGGGGCCAACAACCTGGTCATTAAGCAAAGCAGTCACTAAGTGAAACCACTTGTGTTTATGATTTTACTTCAGCTTTCCTTTGCTTTATGAAGGTTGCAAATCTGGTTGTAAGTTTACTTTTTTTCATCTCCACCATAACTGCAAGCAAGGGTGTTGCTAAATGAGGTCTAGTTGAAATTCAAATACTTGGAGACTTGGAGTGATCGCCTAGATCATTTGGAAATCAACAGAGGAAAATATGAATCATTGGCCATGGCATCATGGTTCTTCTTGCATTCAAATGCTAGAGGGCAACCATTAAAATGTCGAGAAGAGGGATCTCCTGTTTCCCAGGTAGTAAATCCACACATGAGAAATTAAACATTAGCGTTTAAAAACTGAGCTAAGTACTCTGTGGGATTGCTGCTGAAAACCCAGGACATTGGGTCTCCCAAGATTTTCCCTTCCCAACAAAACTCAAGAGGGATAGAAGAAAGAGGGGTAGAGAGGGTGGGAGAGAGGATTGGAGGGAGGGTGAGAAGGAAGGGAGGGAGTGTATCGGGAGAGAGGAGTGGTAGAGGGGGAGGGGAAGTAGGGTAGAGGGGGATGATGGAGGGAAGATAGAAAGTTGGAGGGGGGTGGAAGAAAGATGGGTAGAGAGGGTGGGAGAGAGGATTGGAGGGAGGGTGAGAAGGAAGGGAGGGAGTGTATCGGGAGAGAGGAGTGGTAGAGGGGGAGGGGAAGTAGGGTAGAGGGGGATGATGGAGGGAAGATAGAAAGTTGGAGGGGGGTGGAAGAAAGATGGGTAGAGAGGGTGGGAGAGAGGATTGGAGGGAGGGTGAGAAGGAAGGGAGGGAGTGTATCGGGAGAGAGGAGTGGTAGAGGGGGAGGGGAAGTAGGGTAGAGGGGGATGATGGAGGGAAGATAGAAAGTTGGAGGGGGGTGGAAGAAAGATGGGTAGAGAGGGTGGGAGAGAGGATTGGAGGGAGGGTGAGAAGGAAGGGAGGGAGTGTATCGGGAGAGAGGAGTGGTAGAGGGGGAGGGGAAGTAGGGTAGAGGGGGATGATGGAGGGAAGATAGAAAGTTGGAGGGGGTGGAAGAAAGAGGGATAGCGAGGGTGGGAGAGAGGATTGGAGGGAGGGTGAGAAGGAAGGGAGGGAGTGTATCGGGAGAGAGGAGTGGTAGAGGGGGAGGGGAAGTAGGGTAGAGGGAAATGATGGAGGGAAGATGGAAAGTTGGAGGGGGGCGAAAGAAAGAGGTGTATGGAGGGTCGAAGAGGCACATTGGGTTTCTATTTTGGGGGGTATTATTGACAAGAGGAATGGCTGTGTTTATTGTTTAATGTTATATGGCCCCGGTTGTGCACAGTATATATGTGACTGTACGAAAATGGAAATGGAAAATAAAAACACATTTACAAGAAAAAATAATAATAAACAAAACTCAACAAGGCTATAAATCAAGTTTGGAAGATCAGAATGGAAATAATGGCTAAGTAAATACCATTCAAGAGAGTCTGCAGCTGAGGAAATCTACAAAGACCCTTTCCAAAGGAGCAGGAGGAACCCTTCCCTTCCCCTGTCTCCCATTCCAGACGTTCAGAAGCCAAGGGTGCTGCAACCCTCCTCACCTCCCCTCCCACCCCCCCACCTTGGACAGCAGGAGAGAGCCAGCACCCATGTGCAAACACAGTAGCAGCTTGGCTGGACCACGCCAGCCTCCTGTTTTCAAGGCTGACCTGAGGACTTCTCTATCCTGTAGGACAAGATGAAAGTGCCCAGGTGACTGAGTGCCAGCTTCTGCCATCTGCCATGGTGGCAGACACAGAGAGGATTCCACCCATCTGTTCCCCTACTTGGCTCGCAGAGGAGGCAGCCTTGGACCTGCTTTGGAGACGAGCTCTCTGGGTGGAATCAGCCCACCCTTCTTTCCCCCAAAGAAAGAGGCCTCGGGAGTGACTTCACCCACCCTGTTTGACTGGACTCAAAAGGAAAAAAAAAAAACGTGGTTGCAGAACAGGCTGGGGCAGCAAGGAAATTAACAAGAGTCACACATTTCCCTGCTATTTTTTGGGGCAGGGGGGGTAGTGGGAAGCGGGGGAGGGTTGGGCCCACTTCTCTTGTTTCTGTCTGGCAGCCCCAATTCCAGACTGCAAAGCAGCACGTGCCACCAACAGAGAGCAGAAGGGCAGAGGGAAATTATTACACACAGACACACACACACCACTCCAAGGAGCCTGGAATTATGCCCCTTTTCTAGGGCACTAGAAATCCTCTCCCATCTTGGCAGCTTCAAGGCTTCATCGTCTGAAGTGCAAAGGGCAGCTGTTTGTGTTCCAGGGATGAGGGGGCAGGTTGACCATGGAGCCTCCCCCCCCCTCCCAGTTCCCAGCTTCGCTTCTCCCTCTCTCCCCCCCCCCCCAAATGCCCCCATGGCCTTGGAAATGCCTGTGCCCTTCCTCCCCTGAGGGTCCTGGGCAGCTCCCACTCCTCAGATGCCTCACAAAACTAAAGCCATCTCCACTTGGAAGTCAGCATCCATCTTTCCGGGCCACTGGCACTTGTGAAAAGGGTCTCTGAACAGCTGGCGCACACCCGTCCTTCAACGCTGCTTTGCCTGCCACGCTAAACGGCACAGAAGAACCCAGCCCTCCTTATTTATTTTTTTTCCAGTGCAACAATTGTGCAGGCAGGCAGCCCTCTTAAAAACTGCACGGGGAGGAAATGAAGGCTGCAGGGCTGGTTAAAGAGAAATACGAAAACTTGGCGTAAGCACCGGTTGCTATGCTTAAGGCGCAATTTCTTCTTCCTCCCAAATCAACTCCCAGATGTGCAGCTGTAATAACTCTTACTCTCCAAATTCCCCAGTTTGGGTTCCTTCTCCTCCTTCTGCCCCCCCCCCAAGGTGAACCAAAGTTATTTAATCCAGGTGCTCAGAGGCGACACCCAAATCCTTTGGAGGATCACCAGCTTTCTTCGCGTGTCTTGTTTTCCATAACGTAAGATGTTTCAAATAGGCAGCTAAGAGGTAAAGGGTGACTACTGGGATCAAAGTTGTTAACTAAAGTTTGCCTCCATGGATATATCAGTTTATTCATAAAGCCAGAGCAATTGCTATGTTGAGCAGTATTTGACTGAACTGCACTAACTACAGCTCAGTGGTGGGATTCAAATTAATTTAACAACCGGTTCTGTGTCCTAACAAACATCTGGGTAGGTGGGGTTCAGTGGTCATGTGACTGGGTGGTTTGGTTTGGTTTTATTAGTTTTGTATGCCGCCCACTCCCGAAGGACTCCGGGCGGCTTACAATAAAACAGGGAAAGCGGATAAATAAGACGATACAACAATTTAAAATACACAACATTCACAATTGAAGCGGGGCTGGATACTTCAACAGCCCCCAGCCTGCCAGAACAGCCAGGACTTAGTAGCTTTACGGAAGGCCGGGAGGGTAGTAAGGGTCTGGATCTCCACAGGGAGCTCGTTCCAGAGGGCCGGAGCAGCAACAGAGAAGGCTCTCCCCCCGGGCGGTCGCCAGCCGACATTGGATGGCAGATGGGACCCGGAGAAGGCCAAGCCTGTGCGATCGAATCGGTCTTTGGGAGGTAATTGGCAGGAGGCGGTCTCTCAGGTACCCAGGTCCAATGCCATGCAGGGCTTTATAAGTAACGACTTGCACCTTGAAGCGTGTCCAGCGTGTCCGGAGACCAATGGGCAGCCAGTGCAGCTCGCGGAGGATAGGTGAAACGTGGGTGTACCTAGGTGCACCCACAATCGCTCGTGCGGCTGCATTCTGGGCTAGCTGAAGTCTTCAGACGCTCTTCAAGGGCAGCCCCATGTAGAGCGCCGTGGCCAACTCAACGTCACTCACGTCGATGGGCGCTTCGCCTTAGCTGTGACAATGTAATAAGGGTTAACCAGAGAGGCAGTTTCTGTAAGGAGGGCAATAAAGATTAGGCTAGAAACAACACCAGGATGTTTCCTTCCTGCCTTCCTTACAGGATTAGCCCTGCAAAGTGGGGAAAAACAAAAGGAGATTTCTTCCAACAACTGGTTCTCTGAACTACTTAGAAAGTTACCAACCGGTCCTCCCGAATAGGTGCGAACTGGCTGAATCCCACCACTGCTACAGCTGCTGTGGGGCAGCTGCAAACCCTTTCCTCCAACAGGTTAGTGTGAACAAAATGCAACAGAGCAGACAGCTTCAGCTCACTAGCAAAGGGCAAACGTGTGTGGCCAATGATCCAGCTGTTCTGCACAGGGCAGCATCAGCTGGACAACCTTAGTCCAGGCCAAAAAATGAGATCCATCCTTCCACACTAAATCAGTCCTCCCCACTTCCCAACCGGTAGGACAAATCAGGCCAGTTCCATGACCCATTGTCCTGAGCTGCCTTTGTGTGCACCTGATGGGTAGGGAGGAGACTCGGCCGATGTTCCCCTGTGACCAGCCTTGCTGGCCAATTCCCACACTGCCCACCGGCCCTTAGTGACCTGCGGTCATCTCTGTTTGGTGGCCTCCTGACATCTGACTAGCAAGAACTCGCGGGATGGGAGGTATTCATCATTAGTCACACTTGTGTAATGAGTGATCTTCTACCTTTCTACATTCAGCGTAAACACCCCAGACATTGGGAATGGAGGCCTGCAGGTAAACAAGCTGGGCTTTCGTCCCGTTTATGAGCTGAATTGAGCAAACGATGCTGACCCATTGCATGGAAAGATTTGTCTATTTCTAACGAGGCCAAGGGGATGCATTCACCAACAGGGACAAAGATAGTGGTACGTTGTTGTGTAAATGTGTTTTTATTTTCCATTTTCATTTTCGTACAGTCACATATATACTGTGCAGAACCGGGGCCATATAACATTAAACAATAAACACAGCCATTCCTCTTGTCAATAATACCCCCCAAAATAGAAACCCAATGTACCTCTTCGACCCTCCATACACCCTTTCTTTCGCCCCTCTCCAACTTTCCTTTTTCCCTCCATCATTCCCCTCTACCCTACTTCCCCTCCTCCTCTACCACACCTCTCTCCCGATACACTCCCTCCCTTCCTTCTCACCCTCCCTCCAATCCTCTCTCCCATCCTCTCTACCCCTCTTTCTTCTATCCCTCTACTCCTCCCTTCGGTGTATTTCTACTATCTATTAATATATTCAGCTTGTCCTATTTTAACACTGGAATTGAAGAGCAACAGTATACAAGTGCAATCACGTTACTTTAAAATCTAACACATACTATATATCCCCCCTCCCCCCTAAGACCCCACCTCCCTTCCCCCCCCCCCGACTTCCCAGAGCCCGTACACGGTGTAGATTTTTAACAAACACAGTCTAAAATATATTAAGACAAAGGAAATTAAAAAAAAAGAAAGTCAATAACATCTCAGCGTTGAACTCAGCTTCTTCCTGTTGCACAAACTTTGAACAGTTTAGTTTATTCGTAATCTTAAGCATAGGCTATCTGGAATTTCTTAGTCCCGATAGTAGTACATTGTTAATGGTGCAGGCAGGTTGCCATCATGCCCGGCACATATTCCCTCCCCACCTCCACCCCCATGTACACTGAATTCTGTGCTCCACAGTGAACAGTCATGATAACCCAGAAAAAGCAGCAGCATGACAAATCCATTCTAGTTCTGCGTACTTGGCAAATGAAGATAGGGTCTGCGCTGATGCCATTTCTTTTTTGGGGGGACTTTAGATTCCTACCTACACAGATGTTCTTTCCTTTCGTTAACCTTCCATTGATTGTTTTGGAAACTGCATTTCCTTCTCGTGTTTGGGGGAAGCTGACCTGAGTGCATTCATTTGATGTTAGCTTATTGCTGAATTATAGTTCGGTGTGTGTGTGTGTGTGTGTGTGTGCCAAGTCTTTTTTTTTTTCAAAATTATGATTTTTATTTCCATTTTTTCATTTTCATACACTCACATATATACTGTGCATAGCCGGGGCCATACAATAGCAATAGCAATAGCAATAGCAGTTAGACGTATATACCGCTTCATAGGGCTTTCAGCCCTCTCTAAGCGGTTTACAGAGTCAGCATATCGCCCCCAACAACAATCCGGGTCCTCATTTTACCCACCTCGGAAGGATGGAAGGCTGAGTCAACCCTGAGCCAGTGAGATTTGAACAGCCGAACTGCAGATAACAGTCAGCTGAAGTGGCCTGCAGTGCTGCACCCTAACCACTGCGCCACTTCGGCTCCTATACAATACAATATTACAATATTGTATATTACAATATACAATATTAAACAATAATCGCAGCAATTCCTCTTGTCAACAATACCCCCCAAAATAGAAACCCAATATACCTCTTCCACTCTCCATACACCTCTTTCTTCCGCCCCCCTCCAACTTTCTATCTTCCCTCCATCATCCCCCTCTACCCTACTTCCCCTCCCCCTCTACCATTCCTCTCTCCAGATCCGCTCCCTCCCTTCCTTCTCACCCTCCCTCCCATCCTCTCTCCCATCCCCTCTCTACCCATCTTTCTTCTATCCCACTCCTCCTCCCCTTGGTGTATTTCCACTATATGTCAATGTACTCAACTTATCCTATTTTTACAGAGAAATTAAAGAAAAACAGTATACATGTGAAGTCGCATAACATTGAAATCTAACACATCGTATCTGACCTAGTATATATCCCTCCCTCCAACTACCCTCCCCCCCAACACCCCACCTCCCTCCCCCCCTGACTTCCCAGAGCCCGTACACGGTATAGATTTTTAACAAACACAGTCTAAAATATATTGAGAAAAAAGAAATTTTAAAAAGGGTTAATAACATCTCTACATTGATCTTAGCTTCTTCTTGCTAAGCTAACTTTGAACCATTTGAATCATTCCTGATCTTAAGCATAGGCTATCTGTGATTTCTTAGTCCCATATTTGTTTTGTATATAGTCAATCCATTTTTTTCCAGTCTCGTTTATATCTTTCATTTGAATGATCTTTAAGATATGCCAAGTCTTGATGGACTCCACAAGTTCTCTTTGATGTGATTAAGGATTTTTCAACTGAATGTTTTTCCTACCCAGGTCAGAGAACCTCTCCCCTCCCTATTTTCAGTCCTGCTAGCGAACTGGGCTCTGGAAATAAACAGCTGGCTGCTTTCTACCCATGACTGAGCCGCAGGCTTAGAAAATAAATCCTCTCGGTGGGATCTCTGTGCCCATTCTCAAGCTACTCTTTATGGAGGACCACCAGATGCTCCCTGAACTTGGTGGCATCAGTCAATTAGCCTGGGTAGACCCAGACTAGAGATTTCCTTCAAGTAAGGCACAAAAATAAAGTAGCTTCTTAGTGGCAGGTCAAGTGGAAGGAAGGAAATCTGTCCTCCGGCTGCCAAGTACAATTTACTACGTGGAGGAAGACACACCACTCTATCCTGTGCTGTACTATTTGGTCTTTCCTATCGGTTTTCTCAAAGCCTGCTGGATGTAATTGCAGTCTCCATGCACCTCCTGGAAGTCCCCAGGTTGGGGAAGGAAACTTTCAACTATTAGATGGATGGTCCAAAGCTGCTCCTGTCAAGGATCTCACCATCTGCTCTCACAGATGTGTCCTGCATGAAAAAAAAAGGAAAATGCATCTATTTCGGATGCTGTTAAGGGCAGCATAGAAAGAGGCCCAGGAACTGACTCCGGTGTGCCAGTGCGGCATCTCAAAAGCCTATCTTTCTCAATGGGGGCTCTCGTGGGAAAACGTTGTCATTGCTTGCCCTTTTGCCTTGTGCAACTCTCTCGCTCAAACACCAACGATGTGGCTCAACTTGACCCCGACACCATAGCCCTGACCTTCAGCATCTACGTCTGCCGGGGTGTGTGTGCGTGAGGTGGAGAAAGTGTGTGTGTGAGCGCACTGCACAAATTTGGTGCAAATTTGTCTAAACCAATCCTGCATTTTCAAAAACTACTTTCTCTTGCTCAAAATCTATTCCCTTTCCATAATTTTGCTGGTGAGGTACGAAAACAGGTGGAAGAGGGTCCATTTCCAGTGGTCCCGTTTCTGTTGGCAGAGGCATCTGTCAGATGTCCAAGTTATACAAAACAACTTGACAGAACTTGAATTTAAAAGAGGCAGGCAAGGATGACCATTCTTCTGCATGGAGAGTCTTTCTACCACAGATCTGGGGTAGGCAGACAGACAGACAGTAACCTGCCCCCTTGCTATGGATGTAACAGTCCTGCCCATCTCCAGGATGTAAGTCAATCCAGGTCCTACCTCCAAAGCAGGCATGCTGGGTGGGGAGTGACACATTCTTGGGAGCTGCCCCTCTTTGGAGAAGCAATGATCCTTTTCCCTCCATCTCTTGGGAGGACCTCTGTGTGTCTAGATAGCAGCAGCTGGATAGGTTGAGAAGGTGGTGTTCTTCTGCATGGCTGGAGGACATGAGGACAACGCCGTGTATGTGTGCGTGTAGCAGAGCCCAGAAACAGCAATATCACCAAATGGCCAGGCTAAGATGCCAGACTTAACCATCTGTCATGCCTGGGTCTGTTCTCCACCTGGCAGAATTAGCAGCTCCCACTCAGCTTCAGCCGTGCCAACGCCTCTGAAATTTAACATATAAAGCAAGAAATAGGAGGAGAGAGAAAGAAGTCCCTTAATTAAAAAGGGAGGGGGGGGAACCCTCTGCGAGCAACTATAAACAACTCTGTAACCTCTACATCTATTACAAATGGCATCCTAACATGATGAAGGCCATCTTATTCCTTCCATATAGCACATGCCTTGGTGCATCCTTCCTTTTATTATCTGAGCTTAAGAACTGGTGAAGCAGGAACTGGGAGCCCTCTATTTCTATAAGTTATGGTGTTTGTAAGTCGATGCACCCATCCAGCCTCCAAGTGGCCTTCATGCCAGAAACCGGAAGATCAGGTGGCATGGTGAAAACCAGAAGCTCAGTTTCCTGGATCCAACTTTATGTCTTATTTTTGTTTGTTAAGCAAATGCATATATTCCTTTTTTTTTTTTGTTGGAAACCAGCAGAAAAGCCTAGAAACCAGCAAAAAATAATAATAATAAATAAACCAGGAAAAAATAATAAAGAACAGGAGTGCTGAGAAGATATTTGCAGAGCCCTCACATCCTGGACATAAACTATCAACTCCTTCCTTCGGGACGACACTATAGGGCTGTGATGGCAAACCTATGACACATGTGACAGAAGTGGCATGCACAGCCATCTCTGTGGGCACGCCAGCTATCACTCGTTGCTATCCCGGATTCCGGCACACACGTGTGCTGGCCAGCTGGTCTTCTCATGCATGGAAGTGCCTGAACTGTGCTAAGCTTCTGGTCTCCAGCATCCAGGTGGTCTTCATATATAGAGAGCCGAGGTGGCGCAGTGGTTAAATGCAGCACTGCAGGCTACTTCAGCTGACTGCAGTTCTGCAGTTCGGCTGTTCAAATCTCACCGGCTCAGGGTTGACTCAGCCTTCCATCCTTCCGAGGTGGGTGAAATGAGGACCCGGATTGTTGTTGGGGGCAATAGGCTGACTCTGTAAACCGCTTAGAGAGGGCTGAAAGCCCTATGAAGCGGTGTATAAGTCTAACTGCTATTGCTATTGCTATTCATGCATGCAGGCCAGAAACCGGAAGATCAGGTGGCATGGTGAAAACCAGAAGCTCAGTTTCCCGGCGTGCGCATTTCTGGGGCTCCCACGTGTGCACATCAGAGAGCTGCTCTTCCGGTTTTTGGTGCTCCCCCCAAGCGCGCATGTGCGCTCTCGTTTCGGCACTCGGTTAATACACTGTAGTGTGTATTAATTATCCTTGTTATCTTCTTTACTCGCCATCTTTTATTGATGTTTTTATTCTGTTGCTTTGATGTTCACTGAGAGCCTCTCTACCAGACACACATTCCTTGTGTGTCTAATCCAGAGGTGGGTTCCTACCAGTTCGCACCTATTCGGTAGAACCGGTTCATCAAATCTACCGAACCGGTTAGAAGAGGTTCCACCAGTGGACCCGGAAAGCAGGCCACACCTACAGAAGAGGTGCCAAACCTTTTTGAAACCCACCACTGGTCCTTGGATATGATTATTCTACACTATCATGCTCCTATTTATAAAACTCAGTGCCTCTGTGAAAGGTAAGGATGACAACTGCGTTTGTGGTGCAATCAGAACATTGCGTGTGTTGAAGTTGTTTTCACGCAAACCAAAGATGCCTTTTGAAAAACAAGTTTACATCCTATTCTTATGCATGCCAGTGCTGTGTGAGAGGTAATTTAAGGTGGTTCTGACAAGTGTCATCAGCATCTTCATATCCGGTCACATGGGTGGCAAGCCACTCCCATTCAGTCACATGGGGCGGCAAGCCACTCCCACAAAGGAGGCCACACCCACAGAATAGGTTCGAACAATTTTTGAAACCCACCACTGGTCTAATCACACTTGGCCGAATATTCAGTTCAACATTGTAAATTGTGGATCATGTGACTGCGCAACATTAGCACCAGCCGTAAAGATTAGCCAACTGCCGAGCACTCAAAATGCAGTAATATAACCATGGGGGGGAGAAGGGGCAGCCATTGGAACTCCAGAAATGGGTTATAAGTAACTTTTGGAGGTGTTCGTTGTAACTTCAAACAGACACTATGTGATGAGTCCTTAAGTGAAGACCATCTCTATCATTGGGATGATGCATGGAAAGCTCTTAACAGGCCCCACATAAAGGCGCTAAACATAGATTTCTAAACCTTAATCCCTTTATTCATATGTTTTCATCTTAAAAACATTCAACAACAAGGACCAGGGCACTAAAATTACGCAAAATTCTGATCTACTCCCTTGAATAAGGGGAGATAAAACTTGTTATCATTCTTCTATTCCATCATTCACTGTCAATACTTCAGTACTGCATTATGGCACCAGTGGAGATATTTTCAAATCAAGTTGGATGGAAGCACGAACACCAGGTACAAGAAGTTGGCTGACTGATTGATTTACCTCAAGCCAAGTAGTTGATTCTAGAGTTTTTGGCCCTATTTTGCCAAATGGAATTACTTCATGCTAAAAAGTGGCAAGTGAATTCATTTTAACCACATTGGTTCAGACAGAGGCTGGTCAGCCCACTTTTGGGGGAAATTTTCATTGGATTCCTGTCCTGGAGAATGGGTTGGGTGTGATGCTAAATATTATAAGGTGGGGCTAGGGAAGGGGGGCC